>NW_027422917.1:0-65000 GCF_048934315.1 Petromyzon marinus | reverse complement strand
CATTGTGCTGGTGGCCATGTACTATAGGTGACTTCCAAGTCAGCCATATTGCATGGGGAACATTGTGCTGGTTGTATTGTATAGGTGACTTCCAAGTCAGCCATATTGCATGGGGGACATTGTGCTGGTTGCCATGTTGTATAGGTGACTTCCAAGTGAGCCATATTGCTTGGGGGACATTGTGCTGGTTGCTATATTGTATAGGTGACTTCCAAGTCAGCCATATTGCTTGGGGGACATTGTGCTGGTTGTATTGTATAGGTGACTTCCAAGTCAGCCATATTGCATGGGGGACATTGTGCTGGTTGCCATGTTGTATAGGTGACTTCCAAGTGAGCCATATTGCTTGGGGGACATTGTGCTGGTTGTGTTGTATAGGTGACTTCCAAGTCAGCCATATTGCTTGGGGGACATTGTGCTGGTTGCCATGTTCTATAGGTGACTTCCAAGTCAGCCATATTGCTTGGGGGACATTGTGCTGGTGGCCATGTTCTATAGGTGACTTCCAAGTCAGCCATATTGCTTGGGGGACATTGTGCTGGTTTCCATGTTGTATAGGTGACTTCCAAGTCAGCCATATTGCATGGGGGACATTGTGCTGGTGGCCATGTTCTATAGGTGACTTCCAAGTCAGCCATATTGCATGGGGGACATTGTGCTGGTTGCCATGTCCTATAGGTGACTTCCAAGTCAGCCATATTGCATGGGGGAAATTGTGCTGGTTGTCTTGTATAGGTGACTTCCAAGTCAGTCATATTGCTTGGGGGACATTGTGCTGGTTGCCATGTTCTATAGGTGACTTCCAAGTCAGCCATATTGCATGGGGGACATTGTGCTGGTGGCCATGTTCTATAGGTGACTTCCAAGTCAGCCATATTGCATGGGGGACATTGTGCTGGGTGTCTTGTATAGGTGACTTCCAAGTCAGCCATATTGCATGGGGGACATTGTGCTGGTGGCCATGTACTATAGGTGACTTCCAAGTCAGCCATATTGCGTGGGGGACATTGTGCTGGTTGCCATGTTGTATAGGTGACTTCCAAGTGAGCCATATTGCTTGGGGGACATTGTGCTGGTTGCTATATTGTATAGGTGACTTCCAAGTCAGCCATATTGCTTGGGGGACATTGTGCTGGTTGTATTGTATAGGTGACTTCCAAGTCAGCCATATTGCATGGGGGACATTGTGCTGGTTGCCATGTTGTATAGGTGACTTCCAAGTGAGCCATATTGCTTGGGGGACATTGTGCTGGTTGTGTTGTATAGGTGACTTCCAAGTCAGCCATATTGCTTGGGGGACATTGTGCTGGTTGCCATGTTCTATAGGTGACTTCCAAGTCAGCCATATTGCTTGGGGGACATTGTGCTGGTGGCCATGTTCTATAGGTGACTTCCAAGTCAGCCATATTGCTTGGGGGACATTGTGCTGGTTTCCATGTTGTATAGGTGACTTCCAAGTCAGCCATATTGCATGGGGGACATTGTGCTGGTGGCCATGTTCTATAGGTGACTTCCAAGTCAGCCATATTGCATGGGGGACATTGTGCTGGTTGCCATGTCCTATAGGTGACTTCCAAGTCAGCCATATTGCATGGGGGAAATTGTGCTGGTTGTCTTGTATAGGTGACTTCCAAGTCAGTCATATTGCTTGGGGGACATTGTGCTGGTTGCCATGTTCTATAGGTGACTTCCAAGTCAGCCATATTGCATGGGGGACATTGTGCTGGTGGCCATGTTCTATAGGTGACTTCCAAGTCAGCCATATTGCATGGGGGACATTGTGCTGGTTGTCTTGTATAGGTGACTTCCAAGTCAGCCATATTGCATGGGGGACATTGTGCTGGTGGCCATGTTCTATAGGTGACTTCCAAGTCAGCCATATTGCTTGGGGGACATTGTGCTGGTTGCCATGTTGTATAGGTGACTTCCAAGTCAGCCATATTGCATGGGGGACATTGTGCTGGTGGCCATGTTCTATAGGTGACTTCCAAGTCAGCCATATTGCATGGGGGACATTGTGCTGGTTGCCATGTTGTATAGGTGACTTCCAAGTCAGCCATATTGCATGGGGGACATTGTGCTGGTTGTATTGTATAGGTGACTTCCAAGTCAGCCATATTGCATGGGGGACATTGTGCTGGTTGCCATGTCCTATAGGTGACTTCCAAGTCAGCCATATTGCATGGGGGAAATTGTGCTGGTTGTCTTGTATAGGTGACTTCCAAGTCAGCCATATTGCTTGGGGGACATTGTGCTGGTTGCCATGTTCTATAGGTGACTTCCAAGTCAGCCATATTGCATGGGGGACATTGTGCTGGGTGTCTTGTATAGGTGACTTCCAAGTCAGCCATATTGCATGGGGGACATTGTGCTGGTGGCCATGTACTATAGGTGACTTCCAAGTCAGCCATATTGCATGGGGAACATTGTGCTGGTTGTATTGTATAGGTGACTTCCAAGTCAGCCATATTGCATGGGGGACATTGTGCTGGTTGCCATGTTGTATAGGTGACTTCCAAGTGAGCCATATTGCTTGGGGGACATTGTGCTGGTTGCTATATTGTATAGGTGACTTCCAAGTCAGCCATATTGCTTGGGGGACATTGTGCTGGTTGTATTGTATAGGTGACTTCCAAGTCAGCCATATTGCATGGGGGACATTGTGCTGGTTGCCATGTTGTATAGGTGACTTCCAAGTGAGCCATATTGCTTGGGGGACATTGTGCTGGTTGTGTTGTATAGGTGACTTCCAAGTCAGCCATATTGCTTGGGGGACATTGTGCTGGTTGCCATGTTCTATAGGTGACTTCCAAGTCAGCCATATTGCTTGGGGGACATTGTGCTGGTGGCCATGTTCTATAGGTGACTTCCAAGTCAGCCATATTGCTTGGGGGACATTGTGCTGGTTTCCATGTTGTATAGGTGACTTCCAAGTCAGCCATATTGCATGGGGGACATTGTGCTGGTGGCCATGTTCTATAGGTGACTTCCAAGTCAGCCATATTGCATGGGGGACATTGTGCTGGTTGCCATGTCCTATAGGTGACTTCCAAGTCAGCCATATTGCATGGGGGAAATTGTGCTGGTTGTCTTGTATAGGTGACTTCCAAGTCAGTCATATTGCTTGGGGGACATTGTGCTGGTTGCCATGTTCTATAGGTGACTTCCAAGTCAGCCATATTGCATGGGGGACATTGTGCTGGTGGCCATGTTCTATAGGTGACTTCCAAGTCAGCCATATTGCATGGGGGACATTGTGCTGGTTGTCTTGTATAGGTGACTTCCAAGTCAGCCATATTGCATGGGGGACATTGTGCTGGTGGCCATGTTCTATAGGTGACTTCCAAGTCAGCCATATTGCTTGGGGGACATTGTGCTGGTTGCCATGTTGTATAGGTGACTTCCAAGTCAGCCATATTGCATGGGGGACATTGTGCTGGTGGCCATGTTCTATAGGTGACTTCCAAGTCAGCCATATTGCATGGGGGACATTGTGCTGGTTGCCATGTTGTATAGGTGACTTCCAAGTCAGCCATATTGCATGGGGGACATTGTGCTGGTTGTATTGTATAGGTGACTTCCAAGTCAGCCATATTGCATGGGGGACATTGTGCTGGTTGCCATGTTGTATAGGTGACTTCCAAGTGAGCCATATTGCTTGGGGGACATTGTGCTGGTTGCTATATTGTATAGGTGACTTCCAAGTCAGCCATATTGCTTGGGGGACATTGTGCTGGTTGTATTGTATAGGTGACTTCCAAGTCAGCCATATTGCATGGGGGACATTGTGCTGGTTGCCATGTTGTATAGGTGACTTCCAAGTGAGCCATATTGCTTGGGGGACATTGTGCTGGTTGTGTTGTATAGGTGACTTCCAAGTCAGCCATATTGCTTGGGGGACATTGTGCTGGTTGCCATGTTCTATAGGTGACTTCCAAGTCAGCCATATTGCTTGGGGGACATTGTGCTGGTGGCCATGTTCTATAGGTGACTTCCAAGTCAGCCATATTGCTTGGGGGACATTGTGCTGGTTTCCATGTTGTATAGGTGACTTCCAAGTCAGCCATATTGCATGGGGGACATTGTGCTGGTGGCCATGTTCTATAGGTGACTTCCAAGTCAGCCATATTGCATGGGGGACATTGTGCTGGTTGCCATGTCCTATAGGTGACTTCCAAGTCAGCCATATTGCATGGGGGAAATTGTGCTGGTTGTCTTGTATAGGTGACTTCCAAGTCAGTCATATTGCTTGGGGGACATTGTGCTGGTTGCCATGTTCTATAGGTGACTTCCAAGTCAGCCATATTGCATGGGGGACATTGTGCTGGTGGCCATGTTCTATAGGTGACTTCCAAGTCAGCCATATTGCATGGGGGACATTGTGCTGGTTGTCTTGTATAGGTGACTTCCAAGTCAGCCATATTGCATGGGGGACATTGTGCTGGTGGCCATGTTCTATAGGTGACTTCCAAGTCAGCCATATTGCTTGGGGGACATTGTGCTGGTTGCCATGTTGTATAGGTGACTTCCAAGTCAGCCATATTGCATGGGGGACATTGTGCTGGTGGCCATGTTCTATAGGTGACTTCCAAGTCAGCCATATTGCATGGGGGACATTGTGCTGGTTGCCATGTTGTATAGGTGACTTCCAAGTCAGCCATATTGCATGGGGGACATTGTGCTGGTTGTATTGTATAGGTGACTTCCAAGTCAGCCATATTGCATGGGGGACATTGTGCTGGTTGCCATGTCCTATAGGTGACTTCCAAGTCAGCCATATTGCATGGGGGAAATTGTGCTGGTTGTCTTGTATAGGTGACTTCCAAGTCAGCCATATTGCTTGGGGGACATTGTGCTGGTTGCCATGTTCTATAGGTGACTTCCAAGTCAGCCATATTGCATGGGGGACATTGTGCTGGTGGCCATGTTCTATAGGTGACTTCCAAGTCAGCCATATTGCATGGGGGACATTGTGCTGGGTGTCTTGTATAGGTGACTTCCAAGTCAGCCATATTGCATGGGGGACATTGTGCTGGTTGCCATGTTGTATAGGTGACTTCCAAGTGAGCCATATTGCTTGGGGGACATTGTGCTGGTTGCTATATTGTATAGGTGACTTCCAAGTCAGCCATATTGCATGGGGGACATTGTGCTGGTTGCCATGTTGTATAGGTGACTTCCAAGTCAGCCATATTGCATGGGGGACATTGTGCTGGTTGTATTGTATAGGTGACTTCCAAGTCAGCCATATTGCATGGGGGACATTGTGCTGGTTGCCATGTCCTATAGGTGACTTCCAAGTCAGCCATATTGCATGGGGGAAATTGTGCTGGTTGTCTTGTATAGGTGACTTCCAAGTCAGCCATATTGCTTGGGGGACATTGTGCTGGTTGCCATGTTCTTTAGGTGACTTCCAAGTCAGCCATATTGCATGGGGGACATTGTGCTGGTGGCCATGTTCTATAGGTGACTTCCAAGTCAGCCATATTGCATGGGGGACATTGTGCTGGTTGTCTTGTATAGGTGACTTCCAAGTCAGCCATATTGCATGGGGGACATTGTGCTCGTTGCCATGTTGTATAGGTGACTTCCAAGTGAGCCATATTGCTTGGGGGACATTGTGCTGGTTGTGTTGTATAGGTGACTTCCAAGTCAGCCATATTGCATGGGGGACATTGTGCTGGTTGTCTTGTATAGGTGACTTCCAAGTCAGGCGTGTTGCATGGGGGACATTGTGCTGGTTGTCTTGTATAGGTGACTTCCAAGTCAGCCATATTGCTTGGGGGACATTGTGCTGGTTGCCATGTTCTGTAGGTGACTTCCAAGTCAGCCATATTGCTTGGGGGACATTGTGCTGTTGGCCATGTTCTATAGGTGACTTCCAAGTCAGCCATATTGCTTGGGGGACATTGTGCTGGTTGCCATGTTGTATAGGTGACTTCCAAGTCAGCCATATTGCATGGGGGACATTGTGCTGGTGGCCATGTTCTATAGGTGACTTCCAAGTCAGCCATATTGCATTTGGGACATTGTGCTGGTTGTCTTGTATAGGTGACTTCCAAGTCAGCCATATTGCTTGGGGGACATTGTGCTGGTTGCCATGTCCTATAGGTGACTTCCAAGTCAGCCATATTGCATGGGGGACATTGTGCTGGTTGTCTTGTATAGGTGACTTCCAAGTCAGCCATATTGCATGGGGGACATTGTGCTGGTTGCCATGTTGTATAGGTGACTTCCAAGTCAGCCATATTGCATGGGGGACATTGTGCTGGTTGCCATGTTGTATAGGTGACTTCCAAGTGAGCCATATTGCTTGGGGGACATTGTGCTGGTTGCCATGTTGTATAGGTGACTTCTAAGTCAGCCATATTGCATGGGGGACATTGTGCTGTTTGCCATGTTGTATAGGTGACTTCCAAGTCAGCCATATTGCATGGGGGACATTGTGCTGGTTGCCATGTTGTATAGGTGACTTCCAAGTCAGCCATATTGCATGGGGGACATTGTGCTGGTTGCCATGTTCAAAAGGTGACTTCCAAGTCAGCCATATTGCATGGGGGACATTGTGCTGGTTGTATTGTATAGGTGACTTCCAAGTCAGCCATATTGCATGGGGGACATTGTGCCCAAGCAATATAGGTGACTTCCAAGTCAGCCATATTGCATGAGGGACATTGTGCTGGTTGCCATGTCCTATAGGTGACTTCCAAGTCAGCCATATTGCATGGGGGACATTGTGCTGGTTGTCTTGTATAGGTGACTTCCAAATCAGCCATATTGCTTGGGGACATTGTGCTGGTTGCCATGTTCTATAGGTGACTTCCAAGTCAGCCATATTGCTTGGGGGACATTGTGCTGGTGGCCATGTTCTATAGGTGACTTCCAAGTCAGCCATATTGCATGGGGGACATTGTGCTGGTGGCCATGTTCTATAGGTGACTTCCAAGTCAGCCATATTGCATGGGGGACATTGTGCTGGTTGTCTTGTATAGGTGACTTCCAAGTCAGCCATATTGCATGGGGGACATTGTGCTGGTGGCCATGTTCTATAGGTGACTTCCAAGTCAGCCATATTGCTTGGGGGACATTGTGCTGGTTGTATTGTATAGGTGACTTCCAAGTCAGCCATATTGCATGGGCGACATTGTGCTGGTTGCCATGTTGTATAGGTGACTTCCAAGTGAGCCATATTGCATGGGGGACATTGTGCTGGTTGCCATGTTGTATGGGTGACTTCCAAGTGAGCCATATTGCATGGGGGACATTGTGCTGGTTGCCATGTTGTATAGGTGACTTCCAAGTGAGCCATATTGCTTGGGTACATTGTGCTGGTTGTATTGTATAGGTGACTTCAAAGTCAGCCATGTTGCATGGGGGACATTGTGCTGGTGGCCATGTTCTATAGGTGACATCCAAGTCAGCCATATTGCATGGGGGACATTGTGCTGGTTGTATTGTATAGGTGACTTCCAAGTCAGCCATATTGCATGGGGGACATTGTGCTGGTTGTCTTGTATAGGTGACTTCCAAGTCAGCCATATTGCATGGGGGACATTGTGCTTTTTGTGTTGTATAGGTGACTTCCAAGTCAGCCATATTGCATGGGGGACATTGTGCTGGTTGTATTGTATAGGTGACTTCCAAGTCAGACATATTGCATGGGGGACATTGTGCTGGTTGTATTGTATAGCTGACTTCCAAGTCAGCCATATTGCATGGGGGACATTGTGCTGGTTGTCTTGTATAGGTGACTTCCAAGTCAGCCATATTGCATGGGGGACATTGTGCTGGTTGCCATGTCCTATAGGTGACTTCCAAGTCAGCCATATTGCATGGGAGACATTGTGCTGGTTGTCTTGTATAGGTGACTTCCAAGTCAGCCATATTGCTTGGGGGACATTGTGCTGGTTGCCATGTTCTATAGGTGACTTCCAAGTCAGCCATATTGCTTGGGGGACATTGTGCTGGTTGCCATGTTGTATAGGTGACTTCCAAGTCAGCCATATTGCATGGGGGACATTGTGCTGGTGGCCATGTTCTATAGGTGACTTCCAAGTCAGCCATGTTGCATGGGGGACATTGTGCTGGTTGCCATGTCCTATAGGTGACTTCCAAGTCAGCCATATTGCATGGGGGACATTGTGCTGGTTGTCTTGTATAGGTGACTTCCAAGTCAGCCATATTGCTTGGGGGACATTGTGCTGGTTGCCATGTTCTATAGGTGACTTCCAAGTCAGCCATATTGCTTGGGGGACATTGTGCTGGTGGCCATGTTCTATAGGTGACTTCCAAATCAGCCATATTGCTTGGGGGACATTGTGCTGGTTGCCATGTTGTATAGGTGACTTCCAAGTCAGCCATATTGCATGGGGGACATTGTGCTGGTGGCCATGTTCTATAGGTGACTTCCAAGTCAGCCATATTGCATGGGGGACATTGTGCTGGTTGCCATGTTGTATAGGTGACTTCCAAGTCAGCCATATTGCATGGGGGACATTGTGCTGGTTGTATTGTATAGGTGACTTCCAAGTCATCCATATTGCATGGGGGACATTGTGCTGGTTGCCATGTCCTATAGGTGACTTCCAAGTCAGCCATATTGCATGGGGGAAATTGTGCTGGTTGTCTTGTATAGGTGACTTCCAAGTCAGCCATATTGCTTGGGGGACATTGTGCTGGTTGCCATGTTCTATAGGTGACTTCCAAGTCAGCCATATTGCATGGGGGACATTGTGCTGGTGGCCATGTTCTATAGGTGACTTACAAGTCAGCCATATTGCATGGGGGACATTGTGCTGGTTGTCTTGTATAGGTGACTTCCAAGTCAGCCATATTGAATGGGGGACATTGTGCTGGTTGTGTTGTATAGGTGACTTCCAAGTCAGCCATATTGCATGGGGGACATTGTGCTGGTTGTATTGTATAGGTGACTTCCAAGTCAGCCATATTGCATGGGGGACATTGTGCTGGTTGTATTGTATAGGTGACTTCCAAGTCAGCCATATTGCATGGGGGACATTGTGCTGGTTGCCATGTCCTATAGGTGACTTCCAAGTCAGCCATATTGCATGGGGGACATTGTGCTGGTTGTCTTGTATAGGTGACTTCCAAGTCAGCCATATTGCTTGGGGGACATTGTGCTGGTTGCCATCTTCTATAGGTGACTTCCAAGTCAGCCATATTGCATGGGGGACATTGTGCTGGTTGTATTGTATAGGTGACTTCCAAGTCAGCCATATTGCATGGGGGACATTGTGCCCAAGCAATATAGGTGACTTCCAAGTCAGCCATATTGCTTGGGGACATTGTGCTGGTTGCCATGTTCTATAGGTGACTTCCAAGTCAGCCATATTGCTTGGGGGACATTGTGCTGGTGGCCATGTTCTATAGGTGACTTCCAAGTCAGCCATATTGCATGGGGGACATTGTGCTGGTGGCCATGTTCTATAGGTGACTTCCAAGTCAGCCATATTGCATGGGGGACATTGTGCTGGTTGTCTTGTATAGGTGACTTCCAAGTCAGCCATATTGCATGGGGGACATTGTGCTGGTGGCCATGTTCTATAGGTGACTTCCAAGTCAGCCATATTGCTTGGGGGACATTGTGCTGGTTGTATTGTATAGGTGACTTCCAAGTCAGCCATATTGCATGGGGGACATTGTGCTGGTTGCCATGTTGTATAGGTGACTTCCAAGTGAGCCATATTGCATGGGGGACATTGTGCTGGTTGCCATGTTGTATGGGTGACTTCCAAGTGAGCCATATTGCATGGGGGACATTGTGCTGGTTGCCATGTTGTATAGGTGACTTCCAAGTGAGCCATATTGCTTGGGTACATTGTGCTGGTTGTATTGTATAGGTGACTTCCAAGTCAGCCGTGTTGCATGGGGGACATTGTGCTGGTGGCCATGTTCTATAGGTAACATCCAAGTCAGCCATATTGCATGGGGGACATTGTGCTGGTTGTATTGTATAGGTGACTTCCAAGTCAGCCATATTGCATGGGGGACATTGTGCTGGTTGTCTTGTATAGGCGACTTCCAAGTCAGCCATATTGCATGGGGGACATTGTGCTGGTTGTCTTGTATAGGTGACTTCCAAGTCAGCCATATTGCATGGGGGACATTGTGCTGGTTGCCATGTCCTATAGGTGACTTCCAAGTCAGCCATATTGCATGGGAGACATTGTGCTGGTTGTCTTGTATAGGTGACTTCCAAGTCAGCCATATTGCTTGGGGGACATTGTGCTGGTTGCCATGTTCTATAGGTGACTTCCAAGTCAGCCATATTGCTTGGGGGACATTGTGCTGGTTGCCATGTTGTATAGGTGACTTCCAAGTCAGCCATATTGCATGGGGGACATTGTGCTGGTTGTCTTGTATAGGTGACTTCTAAGTCAGCCATATTGCATGGGGGACATTGTGCTGGTTGTATTGTATAGGTGACTTCCAAGTGAGCCATATTGCTTGGGGGACATTGTGCTGGTGGCCATGTTCTATAGGTGACTTCCAAGTCGGCCATATTGCATGGGGGACATTGTGCTGGTTGCCATGTCCTATAGGTGACTTCCAAGTCAGCCATATTGCATGGGGGACATTGTGCTGGTTGTCTTGTATAGGTGACTTCCAAGTCAGCCATATTGCTTGGGGGACATTGTGCTGGTTGCCATGTTCTATAGGTGACTTCCAAGTCAGCCATATTGCTTGGGGGACATTGTGCTGGTGGCCATGTTCTATAGGTGACTTCCAAGTCAGCCATATTGCTTGGGGGACATTGTGCTGGTTGCCATGTTGTATAGGTGACTTCCAAGTCAGCCATATTGCATGGGGGACATTGTGCTGGTGGCCATGTTCTATAGGTGACTTCCAAGTCAGCCATATTGCATGGGGGACATTGTGCTGGTTGCCATGTTGTATAGGTGACTTCCAAGTCAGCCATATTGCATGGGGGACATTGTGCTGGTTGTATTGTATAGGTGACTTCCAAGTCATCCATATTGCATGGGGGACATTGTGCTGGTTGCCATGTCCTATAGGTGACTTCCAAGTCAGCCATATTGCATGGGGGAAATTGTGCTGGTTGTCTTGTATAGGTGACTTCCAAGTCAGCCATATTGCTTGGGGGACATTGTGCTGGTTGCCATGTTCTATAGGTGACTTCCAAGTCAGCCATATTGCATGGGGGACATTGTGCTGGTGGCCATGTTCTATAGGTGACTTACAAGTCAGCCATATTGCATGGGGGACATTGTGCTGGTTGTCTTGTATAGGTGACTTCCAAGTCAGCCATATTGAATGGGGGACATTGTGCTGGTTGTGTTGTATAGGTGACTTCCAAGTCAGCCATATTGCATGGGGGACATTGTGCTGGTTGTATTGTATAGGTGACTTCCAAGTCAGCCATATTGCATGGGGGACATTGTGCTGGTTGTATTGTATAGGTGACTTCCAAGTCAGCCATTTTGCATGGGGGACATTGTGCTGGTTGCCATGTCCTATAGGTGACTTCCAAGTCAGCCATATTGCATGGGGGACATTGTGCTGGTTGTCTTGTATAGGTGACTTCCAAGTCAGCCATATTGCTTGGGGGACATTGTGCTGGTTGCCATGTTCTATAGGTGACTTCCAAGTCAGCCATATTGCATGGGGGACATTGTGCTGGTTGTATTGTATAGGTGACTTCCAAGTCAGCCATATTGCATGGGGGACATTGTGCCCAAGCAATATAGGTGACTTCCAAGTCAGCCATATTGCTTGGGGACATTGTGCTGGTTGCCATGTTCTATAGGTGACTTCCAAGTCAGCCATATTGCTTGGGGGACATTGTGCTGGTGGCCATGTTCTATAGGTGACTTCCAAGTCAGCCATATTGCATGGGGGACATTGTGCTGGTGGCCATGTTCTATAGGTGACTTCCAAGTCAGCCATATTGCATGGGGGACATTGTGCTGGTTGTCTTGTATAGGTGACTTCCAAGTCAGCCATATTGCATGGGGGACATTGTGCTGGTGGCCATGTTCTATAGGTGACTTCCAAGTCAGCCATATTGCTTGGGGGACATTGTGCTGGTTGTATTGTATAGGTGACTTCCAAGTCAGCCATATTGCATGGGGGACATTGTGCTGGTTGCCATGTTGTATAGGTGACTTCCAAGTGAGCCATATTGCATGGGGGACATTGTGCTGGTTGCCATGTTGTATGGGTGACTTCCAAGTGAGCCATATTGCATGGGGGACATTGTGCTGGTTGCCATGTTGTATAGGTGACTTCCAAGTGAGCCATATTGCTTGGGTACATTGTGCTGGTTGTATTGTATAGGTGACTTCCAAGTCAGCCGTGTTGCATGGGGGACATTGTGCTGGTGGCCATGTTCTATAGGTGACATCCAAGTCAGCCATATTGCATGGGGGACATTGTGCTGGTTGTATTGTATAGGTGACTTCCAAGTCAGCCATATTGCATGGGGGACATTGTGCTGGTTGTCTTGTATAGGCGACTTCCAAGTCAGCCATATTGCATGGGGGACATTGTGCTTTTTGTGTTGTATAGGTGACTTCCAAGTCAGCCATATTGCATGAGGGACATTGTGCTGGTTGCCATGTCCTATAGGTGACTTCCAAGTCAGCCATATTGCATGGGGGACATTGTGCTGGTTGTCTTGTATAGGTGACTTCCAAGTCAGCCATATTGCTTGGGGACATTGTGCTGGTTGCCATGTTCTATAGGTGACTTCCAAGTCAGTCATATTGCTTGGGGGACATTGTGCTGGTGGCCATGTTCTATAGGTGACTTCCAAGTCAGCCATATTGCATGGGGGACATTGTGCTGGTGGCCATGTTCTATAGGTGACTTCCAAGTCAGCCATATTGCATGGGGGACATTGTGCTGGTTGTCTTGTATAGGTGACTTCCAAGTCAGCCATATTGCATGGGGGACATTGTGCTGGTGGCCATGTTCTATAGGTGACTTCCAAGTCAACCATATTGCTTGGGGGACATTGTGCTGGTTGTATTGTATAGGTGACTTCCAAGTCAGCCATATTGCATGGGGGACATTGTGCTGGTTGTATTGTATAGGTGACTTCCAAGTCAGCCATATTGCATGGGGGACATTGTGCTGGTTGCCATGTCCTATAGGTGACTTCCAAGTCAGCCATATTGCATGGGGGACATTGTGCTGGTTGTCTTGTATAGGTGACTTCCAAGTCAGCCATATTGCTTGGGGGACATTGTGCTGGTTGCCATGTTGTATAGGTGACTTCCAAGTCAGCCATATTGCATGGGGGACATTGTGCTGGTTGCCATGTTGTATGGGTGACTTCCAAGTGAGCCATATTGCATGGGGGACATTGTGCTGGTTGCCATGTTGTATAGGTGACTTCCAAGTGAGCCATATTGCTTGGGTACATTGTGCTGGTTGTATTGTATAGGTGACTTCCAAGTCAGCCGTGTTGCATGGGGGACATTGTGCTGGTGGCCATGTTCTATAGGTGACTTCCAAGTCAGCCATATTGCATGGGGGACATTGTGCTGGTTGTCTTGTATAGGTGACTTCCAAGTCAGCCATATTGCATGGGGGACATTGTGCTGGTGGCCATGTTCTATAGGTGACTTCCAAGTCAGCCATATTGCTTGGGGGACATTGTGCTGGTTGTATTGTATAGGTGACTTCCAAGTCAGCCATATTGCATGGGGGACATTGTGCTGGTTGCCATGTTGTATAGGTGACTTCCAAGTGAGCCATATTGCATGGGGGACATTGTGCTGGTTGCCATGTTGTATGGGTGACTTCCAAGTGAGCCATATTGCATGGGGGACATTGTGCTGGTTGCCATGTTGTATAGGTGACTTCCAAGTGAGCCATATTGCTTGGGTACATTGTGCTGGTTGTATTGTATAGGTGACTTCCAAGTCAGCCGTGTTGCATGGGGGACATTGTGCTGGTGGCCATGTTCTATAGGTGACATCCAAGTCAGCCATATTGCATGGGGGACATTGTGCTGGTTGTATTGTATAGGTGACTTCCAAGTCAGCCATATTGCATGGGGGACATTGTGCTGGTTGTCTTGTATAGGCGACTTCCAAGTCAGCCATATTGCATGGGGGACATTGTGCTTTTTGTGTTGTATAGGTGACTTCCAAGTCAGCCATATTGCATGAGGGACATTGTGCTGGTTGCCATGTCCTATAGGTGACTTCCAAGTCAGCCATATTGCATGGGGGACATTGTGCTGGTTGTCTTGTATAGGTGACTTCCAAGTCAGCCATATTGCTTGGGGACATTGTGCTGGTTGCCATGTTCTATAGGTGACTTCCAAGTCAGTCATATTGCTTGGGGGACATTGTGCTGGTGGCCATGTTCTATAGGTGACTTCCAAGTCAGCCATATTGCATGGGGGACATTGTGCTGGTGGCCATGTTCTATAGGTGACTTCCAAGTCAGCCATATTGCATGGGGGACATTGTGCTGGTTGTCTTGTATAGGTGACTTCCAAGTCAGCCATATTGCATGGGGGACATTGTGCTGGTGGCCATGTTCTATAGGTGACTTCCAAGTCAGCCATATTGCTTGGGGACATTGTGCTGGTTGCCATGTTCTATAGGTGACTTCCAAGTCAGCCATATTGCTTGGGGGACATTGTGCTGGTGGCCATGTTCTAAAGGGACTTCCAAGTCAGCCATATTGCATGGGGGACATTGTGCTGGTGGCCATGTTCTATAGGTGACTTCCAAGTCAGCCATATTGCATGGGGGACATTGTGCTGGTTGTCTTGTATAGGTGACTTCCAAGTCAGCCATATTGCATGGGGGACATTGTGCTGGTGGCCATGTTCTATAGGTGACTTCCAAGTCAGCCATATTGCTTGGGGGACATTGTGCTGGTTGTATTGTATAGGTGACTTCCAAGTCAGCCATATTGCATGGGGGACATTGTGCTGGTTGCCATGTTGTATAGGTGACTTCCAAGTGAGCCATATTGCATGGGGGACATTGTGCTGGTTGCCATGTTGTATGGGTGACTTCCAAGTGAGCCATATTGCATGGGGGACATTGTGCTGGTTGCCATGTTGTATAGGTGACTTCCAAGTGAGCCATATTGCTTGGGTACATTGTGCTGGTTGTATTGTATAGGTGACTTCCAAGTCAGCCGTGTTGCATGGGGGACATTGTGCTGGTGGCCATGTTCTATAGGTGACATCCAAGTCAGCCATATTGCATGGGGGACATTGTGCTGGTTGTATTGTATAGGTGACTTCCAAGTCAGCCATATTGCATGGGGGACATTGTGCTGGTTGTCTTGTATAGGCGACTTCCAAGTCAGCCATATTGCATGGGGGACATTGTGCTTTTTGTGTTGTATAGGTGACTTCCAAGTCAGCCATATTGCATGAGGGACATTGTGCTGGTTGCCATGTCCTATAGGTGACTTCCAAGTCAGCCATATTGCATGGGGGACATTGTGCTGGTTGTCTTGTATAGGTGACTTCCAAGTCAGCCATATTGCTTGGGGACATTGTGCTGGTTGCCATCTTCTATAGGTGACTTCCAAGTCAGTCATATTGCTTGGGGGACATTGTGCTGGTGGCCATGTTCTATAGGTGACTTCCAAGTCAGCCATATTGCATGGGGGACATTGTGCTGGTGGCCATGTTCTATAGGTGACTTCCAAGTCAGCCATATTGCATGGGGGACATTGTGCTGGTTGTCTTGTATAGGTGACTTCCAAGTCAGCCATATTGCATGGGGGACATTGTGCTGGTGGCCATGTTCTATAGGTGACTTCCAAGTCAACCATATTGCTTGGGGGACATTGTGCTGGTTGTATTGTATAGGTGACTTCCAAGTCAGCCATATTGCATGGGGGACATTGTGCTGGTTGCCATGTTGTATAGGTGACTTCCAAGTGAGCCATATTGCATGGGGTACATTGTGCTGGTTGCCATGTTGTATGGGTGACTTCCAAGTGAGCCATATTGCATGGGGGACATTGTGCTGGTTGCCATGTTGTATAGGTGACTTCCAAGTGAGCCATATTGCTTGGGTACATTGTGCTGGTTGTATTGTATAGGTGACTTCCAAGTCAGCCGTGTTGCATGGGGGACATTGTGCTGGTGGCCATGTTCTATAGGTGACATCCAAGTCAGCCATATTGCATGGGGGACATTGTGCTGGTTGTATTGTATAGGTGACTTCCAAGTCAGCCATATTGCATGGGGGACATTGTGCTGGTTGTCTTGTATAGGTGACTTCCAAGTCAGCCATATTGCATGGGGGACATTGTGCTTTTTGTGTTGTATAGGTGACTTCCAAGTCAGCCATATTGCATGGGGGACATTGTGCTGGTTGTATTGTATAGGTGACTTCCAAGTCAGACATATTGCATGGGGGACATTGTGCTGGTTGGATTGTATAGCTGACTTCCAAGTCAGCCATATTGCATGGGGGACATTGTGCTGGTTGCCATGTCCTATAGGTGACTTCCAAGTCAGCCATATTGCATGGGAGACATTGTGCTGGTTGTCTTGTATAGGTGACTTCCAAGTCAGCCATATTGCTTGGGGGACATTGTGCTGGTTGCCATGTTCTATAGGTGACTTCCAAGTCAGCCATATTGCTTGGGGACATTGTGCTGGTTGCCATGTTCTATAGGTGACTTCCAAGTCAGCCATATTGCTTGGGGGACATTGTGCTGGTGGCCATGTTCTATAGGTGACTTCCAAGTCAGCCATATTGCATGGGGGACATTGTGCTGGTGGCCATGTTCTATAGGTGACTTCCAAGTCAGCCATATTGCATGGGGGACATTGTGCTGGTTGTCTTGTATAGGTGACTTCCAAGTCAGCCATATTGCATGGGGGACATTGTGCTGGTGGCCATGTTCTATAGGTGACTTCCAAGTCAACCATATTGCTTGGGGGACATTGTGCTGGTTGCCATGTTGTATGGGTGACTTCCAAGTGAGCCATATTGCATGGGGGACATTGTGCTGGTTGCCATGTTGTATAGGTGACTTCCAAGTGAGCCATATTGCTTGGGTACATTGTGCTGGTTGTATTGTATAGGTGACTTCCAAGTCAGCCATATTGCATGGGGGACATTGTGCTGGTTGCCATGTTGTATAGGTGACTTCCAAGTGAGCCATATTGCATGGGGGACATTGTGCTGGTTGCCATGTTGTATGGGTGACTTCCAAGTGAGCCATATTGCATGGGGGACATTGTGCTGGTTGCCATGTTGTATAGGTGACTTCCAAGTGAGCCATATTGCTTGGGTACATTGTGCTGGTTGTATTGTATAGGTGACTTCCAAGTCAGCCGTGTTGCATGGGGGACATTGTGCTGGTGGCCATGTTCTATAGGTGACATCCAAGTCAGCCATATTGCATGGGGGACATTGTGCTGGTTGTATTGTATAGGTGACTTCCAAGTCAGCCATATTGCATGGGGGACATTGTGCTGGTTGTCTTGTATAGGCGACTTCCAAGTCAGCCATATTGCATGGGGGACATTGTGCTTTTTGTGTTGTATAGGTGACTTCCAAGTCAGCCATATTGCATGAGGGACATTGTGCTGGTTGCCATGTCCTATAGGTGACTTCCAAGTCAGCCATATTGCATGGGGGACATTGTGCTGGTTGTCTTGTATAGGTGACTTCCAAGTCAGCCATATTGCTTGGGGACATTGTGCTGGTTGCCATCTTCTATAGGTGACTTCCAAGTCAGTCATATTGCTTGGGGGACATTGTGCTGGTGGCCATGTTCTATAGGTGACTTCCAAGTCAGCCATATTGCATGGGGGACATTGTGCTGGTGGCCATGTTCTATAGGTGACTTCCAAGTCAGCCATATTGCATGGGGGACATTGTGCTGGTTGTCTTGTATAGGTGACTTCCAAGTCAGCCATATTGCATGGGGGACATTGTGCTGGTGGCCATGTTCTATAGGTGACTTCCAAGTCAACCATATTGCTTGGGGGACATTGTGCTGGTTGTATTGTATAGGTGACTTCCAAGTCAGCCATATTGCATGGGGGACATTGTGCTGGTTGCCATGTTGTATAGGTGACTTCCAAGTGAGCCATATTGCATGGGGTACATTGTGCTGGTTGCCATGTTGTATGGGTGACTTCCAAGTGAGCCATATTGCATGGGGGACATTGTGCTGGTTGCCATGTTGTATAGGTGACTTCCAAGTGAGCCATATTGCTTGGGTACATTGTGCTGGTTGTATTGTATAGGTGACTTCCAAGTCAGCCGTGTTGCATGGGGGACATTGTGCTGGTGGCCATGTTCTATAGGTGACATCCAAGTCAGCCATATTGCATGGGGGACATTGTGCTGGTTGTATTGTATAGGTGACTTCCAAGTCAGCCATATTGCATGGGGGACATTGTGCTGGTTGTCTTGTATAGGTGACTTCCAAGTCAGCCATATTGCATGGGGGACATTGTGCTTTTTGTGTTGTATAGGTGACTTCCAAGTCAGCCATATTGCATGGGGGACATTGTGCTGGTTGTATTGTATAGGTGACTTCCAAGTCAGACATATTGCATGGGGGACATTGTGCTGGTTGGATTGTATAGCTGACTTCCAAGTCAGCCATATTGCATGGGGGACATTGTGCTGGTTGCCATGTCCTATAGGTGACTTCCAAGTCAGCCATATTGCATGGGAGACATTGTGCTGGTTGTCTTGTATAGGTGACTTCCAAGTCAGCCATATTGCTTGGGGGACATTGTGCTGGTTGCCATGTTCTATAGGTGACTTCCAAGTCAGCCATATTGCTTGGGGACATTGTGCTGGTTGCCATGTTCTATAGGTGACTTCCAAGTCAGCCATATTGCTTGGGGGACATTGTGCTGGTGGCCATGTTCTATAGGTGACTTCCAAGTCAGCCATATTGCATGGGGGACATTGTGCTGGTGGCCATGTTCTATAGGTGACTTCCAAGTCAGCCATATTGCATGGGGGACATTGTGCTGGTTGTCTTGTATAGGTGACTTCCAAGTCAGCCATATTGCATGGGGGACATTGTGCTGGTGGCCATGTTCTATAGGTGACTTCCAAGTCAACCATATTGCTTGGGGGACATTGTGCTGGTTGTATTGTATAGGTGACTTCCAAGTCAGCCATATTGCATGGGGGACATTGTGCTGGTTGCCATGTTGTATAGGTGACTTCCAAGTCAGACATATTGCATGGGGGACATTGTGCTGGTTGCCATGTTGTATGGGTGACTTCCAAGTGAGCCATATTGCATGGGGGACATTGTGCTGGTTGCCATGTTGTATAGGTGACTTCCAAGTGAGCCATATTGCTTGGGTACATTGTGCTGGTTGTATTGTATAGGTGACTTCCAAGTCAGCCGTGTTGCATGGGGGACATTGTGCTGGTGGCCATGTTCTATAGGTGACATCCAAGTCAGCCATATTGCATGGGGGACATTGTGCTGGTGGCCATGTTCTATAGGTGACTTCCAAGTCAGCCATATTGCATGGGGGACATTGTGCTGGTTGCCATGTCCTATAGGTGACTTCCAAGTCAGCCATATTGCTTTGGGGACATTGTGCTGGTTGCCATGTTCTATAGGTGACTTCCAAGTGAGCCATATTGCTTGGGGGACATTGTGCTGGTGGCCATGTTCTATAGGTGACTTCCAAGTCAGCCATATTGCATGGGGGACATTGTGCTGGTTGCCATGTCCTATAGGTGACTTCCAAGTCAGCCATATTGCATGGGGAACATTGTGCTGGTTGTCTTGTATAGGTGACTTCCAAGTCAGCCATATTGCTTGGGGGACATTGTGCTGGTTGCCATGTTCTATAGGTGACTTCCAAGTCAGCCATATTGCTTGGGGGACATTGTGCTGGTGGCCATGTTCTATAGGTGACTTCCAAGTCAGCAATATTGCTTGGGGGACATTGTGCTGGTTGTATTGTATAGGTGACTTCCAAGTCAGCCATATTGCATGGGGGACATTGTGCTGGTTGCCATGTTCAAAAGGTGACTTCCAAGTCAGCCATATTGCATGGGGGACATTGTGCTGGTTGTATTGTATAGGTGACTTCCAAGTCAGCCATATTGCATGGGGGACATTGTGCCCAAGCAATATAGGTGACTTCCAAGTCAGCCATATTGCATGAGGGACATTGTGCTGGTTGCCATGTCCTATAGGTGACTTCCAAGTCAGCCATATTGCATGGGGGACATTGTGCTGGTTGTCTTGTATAGGTGACTTCCAAATCAGCCATATTGCTTGGGGACATTGTGCTGGTTGCCATGTTCTATAGGTGACTTCCAAGTCAGCCATATTGCTTGGGGGACATTGTGCTGGTGGCCATGTTCTATAGGTGACTTCCAAGTCAGCCATATTGCATGGGGGACATTGTGCTGGTGGCCATGTTCTATAGGTGACTTCCAAGTCAGCCATATTGCATGGGGGACATTGTGCTGGTTGTCTTGTATAGGTGACTTCCAAGTCAGCCATATTGCATGGGGGACATTGTGCTGGTGGCCATGTTCTATAGGTGACTT
Source organism: Petromyzon marinus (assembly GCF_048934315.1). Lineage (NCBI taxonomy): Eukaryota > Metazoa > Chordata > Hyperoartia > Petromyzontiformes > Petromyzontidae > Petromyzon > Petromyzon marinus. Next base: position 44,469 of record NW_027422917.1, on the reverse strand, counting down.
CCAAGTCAGCCATATTGCTTGGGGGACATTGTGCTGGTTGTATTGTATAGGTGACTTCCAAGTCAGCCATATTGCATGGGGGACATTGTGCTGGTTGCCATGTTGTATAGGTGACTTCCAAGTGAGCCATATTGCATGGGGGACATTGTGCTGGTTGCCATGTTGTATGGGTGACTTCCAAGTGAGCCATATTGCATGGGGGACATTGTGCTGGTTGCCATGTTGTATAGGTGACTTCCAAGTGAGCCATATTGCTTGGGTACATTGTGCTGGTTGTATTGTATAGGTGACTTCAAAGTCAGCCATGTTGCATGGGGGACATTGTGCTGGTGGCCATGTTCTATAGGTGACATCCAAGTCAGCCATATTGCATGGGGGACATTGTGCTGGTTGTATTGTATAGGTGACTTCCAAGTCAGCCATATTGCATGGGGGACATTGTGCTGGTTGTCTTGTATAGGTGACTTCCAAGTCAGGCATATTGCATGGGGGACATTGTGCTTTTTGTGTGGTATAGGTGACTTCCAAGTCAGCCATATTGCATGGGGGACATTGTGCTGGTTGTATTGTATAGGTGACTTCCAAGTCAGACATATTGCATGGGGGACATTGTGCTGGTTGTATTGTATAGCTGACTTCCAAGTCAGCCATATTGCATGGGGGACATTGTGCTGGTTGTCTTGTATAGGTGACTTCCAAGTCAGCCATATTGCATGGGGGACATTGTGCTGGTTGCCATGTCCTATAGGTGACTTCCAAGTCAGCCATATTGCATGGGAGACATTGTGCTGGTTGTCTTGTATAGGTGACTTCCAAGTCAGCCATATTGCTTGGGGGACATTGTGCTGGTTGCCATGTTCTATAGGTGACTTCCAAGTCAGCCATATTGCTTGGGGGACATTGTGCTGGTTGCCATGTTGTATAGGTGACTTCCAAGTCAGCCATATTGCATGGGGGACATTGTGCTGGTGGCCATGTTCTATAGGTGACTTCCAAGTCAGCCATATTGCATGGGGGACATTGTGCTGGTTGTCTTGTATAGGTGACTTCTAAGTCAGCCATATTGCATGGGGGACATTGTGCTGGTTGTATTGTATAGGTGACTTCCAAGTGAGCCATATTGCTTGGGGGACATTGTGCTGGTGGCCATGTTCTATAGGTGACTTCCAAGTCAGCCATATTGCATGGGGGACATTGTGCTGGTTGCCATGTCCTATAGGTGACTTCCAAGTCAGCCATATTGCATGGGGGACATTGTGCTGGTTGTCTTGTATAGGTGACTTCCAAGTCAGCCATATTGCTTGGGGGACATTGTGCTGGTTGCCATGTTCTATAGGTGACTTCCAAGTCAGCCATATTGCTTGGGGGACATTGTGCTGGTGGCCATGTTCTATAGGTGACTTCCAAGTCAGCCATATTGCTTGGGGGACATTGTGCTGGTTGCCATGTTGTATAGGTGACTTCCAAGTCAGCCATATTGCATGGGGGACATTGTGCTGGTGGCCATGTTCTATAGGTGACTTCCAAGTCAGCCATATTGCATGGGGGACATTGTGCTGGTTGCCATGTTGTATAGGTGACTTCCAAGTCAGCCATATTGCATGGGGGACATTGTGCTGGTTGTATTGTATAGGTGACTTCCAAGTCATCCATATTGCATGGGGGACATTGTGCTGGTTGCCATGTCCTATAGGTGACTTCCAAGTCAGCCATATTGCATGGGGGACATTGTGCTGGTTGTCTTGTATAGGTGACTTCCAAGTCAGCCATATTGCATGGGGGACATTGTGCTGGTGGCCATGTTCTATAGGTGACTTCCAAGTCAACCATATTGCTTGGGGGACATTGTGCTGGTTGTATTGTATAGGTGACTTTCAAGTCAGCCATATTGCATGGGGGACATTGTGCTGGTTGCCATGTTGTATAGGTGACTTCCAAGTCAGCCATATTGCATGGGGGACATTGTGCTGGTTGCCATGTTGTATGGGTGACTTCCAAGTGAGCCATATTGCATGGGGGACATTGTGCTGGTTGCCATGTTGTATAGGTGACTTCCAAGTGAGCCATATTGCTTGGGTACATTGTGCTGGTTGTATTGTATAGGTGACTTCCAAGTCAGCCGTGTTGCATGGGGGACATTGTGCTGGTGGCCATGTTCTATAGGTGACATCCAAGTCAGCCATATTGCATGGGGGACATTGTGCTGGTGGCCATGTTCTATAGGTGACTTCCAAGTCAGCCATATTGCATGGGGGACATTGTGCTGGTTGCCATGTCCTATAGGTGACTTCCAAGTCAGCCATATTGCTTTGGGGACATTGTGCTGGTTGCCATGTTCTATAGGTGACTTCCAAGTGAGCCATATTGCTTGGGGGACATTGTGCTGGTGGCCATGTTCTATAGGTGACTTCCAAGTCAGCCATATTGCATGGGGGACATTGTGCTGGTTGCCATGTCCTATAGGTGACTTCCAAGTCAGCCATATTGCATGGGGGACATTGTGCTGGTTGTCTTGTATAGGTGACTTCCAAGTCAGCCATATTGCTTGGGGGACATTGTGCTGGTTGCCATGTTCTATAGGTGACTTCCAAGTCAGCCATATTGCTTGGGGGACATTGTGCTGGTGGCCATGTTCTATAGGTGACTTCCAAGTCAGCAATATTGCTTGGGGGACATTGTGCTGGTTGTATTGTATAGGTGACTTCCAAGTCAGCCATATTGCATGGGGGACATTGTGCTGGTTGCCATGTTCAAAAGGTGACTTCCAAGTCAGCCATATTGCATGGGGGACATTGTGCTGGTTGTATTGTATAGGTGACTTCCAAGTCAGCCATATTGCATGGGGGACATTGTGCCCAAGCAATATAGGTGACTTCCAAGTCAGCCATATTGCATGAGGGACATTGTGCTGGTTGCCATGTCCTATAGGTGACTTCCAAGTCAGCCATATTGCATGGGGGACATTGTGCTGGTTGTCTTGTATAGGTGACTTCCAAATCAGCCATATTGCTTGGGGACATTGTGCTGGTTGCCATGTTCTATAGGTGACTTCCAAGTCAGCCATATTGCTTGGGGGACATTGTGCTGGTGGCCATGTTCTATAGGTGACTTCCAAGTCAGCCATATTGCATGGGGGACATTGTGCTGGTGGCCATGTTCTATAGGTGACTTCCAAGTCAGCCATATTGCATGGGGGACATTGTGCTGGTTGTCTTGTATAGGTGACTTCCAAGTCAGCCATATTGCATGGGGGACATTGTGCTGGTGGCCATGTTCTATAGGTGACTTCCAAGTCAGCCATATTGCTTGGGGGACATTGTGCTGGTTGTATTGTATAGGTGACTTCCAAGTCAGCCATATTGCATGGGGGACATTGTGCTGGTTGCCATGTTGTATAGGTGACTTCCAAGTGAGCCATATTGCATGGGGGACATTGTGCTGGTTGCCATGTTGTATGGGTGACTTCCAAGTGAGCCATATTGCATGGGGGACATTGTGCTGGTTGCCATGTTGTATAGGTGACTTCCAAGTGAGCCATATTGCTTGGGTACATTGTGCTGGTTGTATTGTATAGGTGACTTCAAAGTCAGCCATGTTGCATGGGGGACATTGTGCTGGTGGCCATGTTCTATAGGTGACATCCAAGTCAGCCATATTGCATGGGGGACATTGTGCTGGTTGTATTGTATAGGTGACTTCCAAGTCAGCCATTTTGCATGGGGGACATTGTGCTGGTTGTCTTGTATAGGTGACTTCCAAGTCAGCCATATTGCATGGGGGACATTGTGCTTTTTGTGTTGTATAGGTGACTTCCAAGTCAGCCATATTGCATGGGGGACATTGTGCTGGTTGTATTGTATAGGTGACTTCCAAGTCAGACATATTGCATGGGGGACATTGTGCTGGTTGTATTGTATAGCTGACTTCCAAGTCAGCCATATTGCATGGGGGACATTGTGCTGGTTGTCTTGTATAGGTGACTTCCAAGTCAGCCATATTGCATGGGGGACATTGTGCTGGTTGCCATGTCCTATAGGTGACTTCCAAGTCAGCCATATTGCATGGGAGACATTGTGCTGGTTGTCTTGTATAGGTGACTTCCAAGTCAGCCATATTGCTTGGGGGACATTGTGCTGGTTGCCATGTTCTATAGGTGACTTCCAAGTCAGCCATATTGCTTGGGGGACATTGTGCTGGTTGCCATGTTGTATAGGTGACTTCCAAGTCAGCCATATTGCATGGGGGACATTGTGCTGGTGGCCATGTTCTATAGGTGACTTCCAAGTCAGCCATATTGCATGGGGGACATTGTGCTGGTTGTCTTGTATAGGTGACTTCTAAGTCAGCCATATTGCATGGGGGACATTGTGCTGGTTGTATTGTATAGGTGACTTCCAAGTGAGCCATATTGCTTGGGGGACATTGTGCTGGTGGCCATGTTCTATAGGTGACTTCCAAGTCAGCCATATTGCATGGGGGACATTGTGCTGGTTGCCATGTCCTATAGGTGACTTCCAAGTCAGCCATATTGCATGGGGGACATTGTGCTGGTTGTCTTGTATAGGTGACTTCCAAGTCAGCCATATTGCTTGGGGGACATTGTGCTGGTTGCCATGTTCTATAGGTGACTTCCAAGTCAGCCATATTGCTTGGGGGACATTGTGCTGGTGGCCATGTTCTATAGGTGACTTCCAAGTCAGCCATATTGCTTGGGGGACATTGTGCTGGTTGCCATGTTGTATAGGTGACTTCCAAGTCAGCCATATTGCATGGGGGACATTGTGCTGGTGGCCATGTTCTATAGGTGACTTCCAAGTCAGCCATATTGCATGGGGGACATTGTGCTGGTTGCCATGTTGTATAGGTGACTTCCAAGTCAGCCATATTGCATGGGGGACATTGTGCTGGTTGTATTGTATAGGTGACTTCCAAGTCATCCATATTGCATGGGGGACATTGTGCTGGTTGCCATGTCCTATAGGTGACTTCCAAGTCAGCCATATTGCATGGGGGAAATTGTGCTGGTTGTCTTGTATAGGTGACTTCCAAGTCAGCCATATTGCTTGGGGGACATTGTGCTGGTTGCCATGTTCTATAGGTGACTTCCAAGTCAGCCATATTGCATGGGGGACATTGTGCTGGTGGCCATGTTCTATAGGTGACTTACAAGTCAGCCATATTGCATGGGGGACATTGTGCTGGTTGTCTTGTATAGGTGACTTCCAAGTCAGCCATATTGAATGGGGGACATTGTGCTGGTTGTGTTGTATAGGTGACTTCCAAGTCAGCCATATTGCATGGGGGACATTGTGCTGGTTGTATTGTATAGGTGACTTCCAAGTCAGCCATATTGCATGGGGGACATTGTGCTGGTTGTATTGTATAGGTGACTTCCAAGTCAGCCATATTGCATGGGGGACATTGTGCTGGTTGCCATGTCCTATAGGTGACTTCCAAGTCAGCCATATTGCATGGGGGACATTGTGCTGGTTGTCTTGTATAGGTGACTTCCAAGTCAGCCATATTGCTTGGGGGACATTGTGCTGGTTGCCATCTTCTATAGGTGACTTCCAAGTCAGCCATATTGCATGGGGGACATTGTGCTGGTTGTATTGTATAGGTGACTTCCAAGTCAGCCATATTGCATGGGGGACATTGTGCTGGTTGCCATGTTGTATAGGTGACTTCCAAGTGAGCCATATTGCTTGGGTACATTGTGCTGGTTGTATTGTATAGGTGACTTCCAAGTCAGCCGTGTTGCATGGGGGACATTGTGCTGGTGGCCATGTTCTATAGGTGACATCCAAGTCAGCCATATTGCATGGGGGACATTGTGCTGGTGGCCATGTTCTATAGGTGACTTCCAAGTCAGCCATATTGCATGGGGGACATTGTGCTGGTTGCCATGTCCTATAGGTGACTTCCAAGTCAGCCATATTGCTTTGGGGACATTGTGCTGGTTGCCATGTTCTATAGGTGACTTCCAAGTGAGCCATATTGCTTGGGGGACATTGTGCTGGTGGCCATGTTCTATAGGTGACTTCCAAGTCAGCCATATTGCATGGGGGACATTGTGCTGGTTGCCATGTCCTATAGGTGACTTCCAAGTCAGCCATATTGCATGGGGGACATTGTGCTGGTTGTCTTGTATAGGTGACTTCCAAGTCAGCCATATTGCTTGGGGGACATTGTGCTGGTTGCCATGTTCTATAGGTGACTTCCAAGTCAGCCATATTGCTTGGGGGACATTGTGCTGGTGGCCATGTTCTATAGGTGACTTCCAAGTCAGCAATATTGCTTGGGGGACATTGTGCTGGTTGTATTGTATAGGTGACTTCCAAGTCAGCCATATTGCATGGGGGACATTGTGCTGGTTGCCATGTTCAAAAGGTGACTTCCAAGTCAGCCATATTGCATGGGGGACATTGTGCTGGTTGTATTGTATAGGTGACTTCCAAGTCAGCCATATTGCATGGGGGACATTGTGCCCAAGCAATATAGGTGACTTCCAAGTCAGCCATATTGCATGAGGGACATTGTGCTGGTTGCCATGTCCTATAGGTGACTTCCAAGTCAGCCATATTGCATGGGGGACATTGTGCTGGTTGTCTTGTATAGGTGACTTCCAAATCAGCCATATTGCTTGGGGACATTGTGCTGGTTGCCATGTTCTATAGGTGACTTCCAAGTCAGCCATATTGCTTGGGGGACATTGTGCTGGTGGCCATGTTCTATAGGTGACTTCCAAGTCAGCCATATTGCATGGGGGACATTGTGCTGGTGGCCATGTTCTATAGGTGACTTCCAAGTCAGCCATATTGCATGGGGGACATTGTGCTGGTTGTCTTGTATAGGTGACTTCCAAGTCAGCCATATTGCATGGGGGACATTGTGCTGGTGGCCATGTTCTATAGGTGACTTCCAAGTCAGCCATATTGCTTGGGGGACATTGTGCTGGTTGTATTGTATAGGTGACTTCCAAGTCAGCCATATTGCATGGGGGACATTGTGCTGGTTGCCATGTTGTATAGGTGACTTCCAAGTGAGCCATATTGCATGGGGGACATTGTGCTGGTTGCCATGTTGTATGGGTGACTTCCAAGTGAGCCATATTGCATGGGGGACATTGTGCTGGTTGCCATGTTGTATAGGTGACTTCCAAGTGAGCCATATTGCTTGGGTACATTGTGCTGGTTGTATTGTATAGGTGACTTCAAAGTCAGCCATGTTGCATGGGGGACATTGTGCTGGTGGCCATGTTCTATAGGTGACATCCAAGTCAGCCATATTGCATGGGGGACATTGTGCTGGTTGTATTGTATAGGTGACTTCCAAGTCAGCCATTTTGCATGGGGGACATTGTGCTGGTTGTCTTGTATAGGTGACTTCCAAGTCAGCCATATTGCATGGGGGACATTGTGCTTTTTGTGTTGTATAGGTGACTTCCAAGTCAGCCATATTGCATGGGGGACATTGTGCTGGTTGTATTGTATAGGTGACTTCCAAGTCAGACATATTGCATGGGGGACATTGTGCTGGTTGTATTGTATAGCTGACTTCCAAGTCAGCCATATTGCATGGGGGACATTGTGCTGGTTGTCTTGTATAGGTGACTTCCAAGTCAGCCATATTGCATGGGGGACATTGTGCTGGTTGCCATGTCCTATAGGTGACTTCCAAGTCAGCCATATTGCATGGGAGACATTGTGCTGGTTGTCTTGTATAGGTGACTTCCAAGTCAGCCATATTGCTTGGGGGACATTGTGCTGGTTGCCATGTTCTATAGGTGACTTCCAAGTCAGCCATATTGCTTGGGGGACATTGTGCTGGTTGCCATGTTGTATAGGTGACTTCCAAGTCAGCCATATTGCATGGGGGACATTGTGCTGGTGGCCATGTTCTATAGGTGACTTCCAAGTCAGCCATATTGCATGGGGGACATTGTGCTGGTTGTCTTGTATAGGTGACTTCTAAGTCAGCCATATTGCATGGGGGACATTGTGCTGGTTGTATTGTATAGGTGACTTCCAAGTGAGCCATATTGCTTGGGGGACATTGTGCTGGTGGCCATGTTCTATAGGTGACTTCCAAGTCAGCCATATTGCATGGGGGACATTGTGCTGGTTGCCATGTCCTATAGGTGACTTCCAAGTCAGCCATATTGCATGGGGGACATTGTGCTGGTTGTCTTGTATAGGTGACTTCCAAGTCAGCCATATTGCTTGGGGGACATTGTGCTGGTTGCCATGTTCTATAGGTGACTTCCAAGTCAGCCATATTGCTTGGGGGACATTGTGCTGGTGGCCATGTTCTATAGGTGACTTCCAAGTCAGCCATATTGCTTGGGGGACATTGTGCTGGTTGCCATGTTGTATAGGTGACTTCCAAGTCAGCCATATTGCATGGGGGACATTGTGCTGGTGGCCATGTTCTATAGGTGACTTCCAAGTCAGCCATATTGCATGGGGGACATTGTGCTGATGTTGTATAGGTGACTTCCAAGTCAGCCATATTGCATGGGGGACATTGTGCTGGTGGCCATGTTCTATAGGTGACTTCCAAGTCAGCCATATTGCATGGGGGACATTGTGCTGGTTGCCATGTTGTATAGGTGACTTCCAAGTCAGCCATATTGCATGGGGGACATTGTGCTGGTTGTATTGTATAGGTGACTTCCAAGTCATCCATATTGCATGGGGGACATTGTGCTCTTTGCCATGTCCTATAGGTGACTTCCAAGTCAGCCATATTGCATGGGGGAAATTGTGCTGGTTGTTTTGTATAGGTGACTTCCAAGTCAGCCATATTGCCTAGGGGACATTGTGCTGGTTGCCATGTTCTATAGGTGACTTCCAAGTCAGCCATATTGCATGGGGGACATTGTGCTGGTGGCCATGTTCTATAGGTGACTTACAAGTCAGCCATATTGCATGGGGGACATTGTGCTGGTTGTCTTGTATAGGTGACTTCCAAGTCAGCCATATTGAATGGGGGACATTGTGCTGGTTGTGTTGTATAGGTGACTTCCAAGTCAGCCATATTGCATGGGGGACATTGTGCTGGTTGTATTGTATAGGTGACTTCCAAGTCAGCCATATTGCATGGGGGACATTGTGCTGGTTGTATTGTATAGGTGACTTCCAAGTCAGCCATATTGCTTGGGGGACATTGTGCTGGTTGCCATCTTCTATAGGTGACTTCCAAGTCAGCCATATTGCATGGGGGACATTGTGCTGGTTGTATTGTATAGGTGACTTCCAAGTCAGCCATATTGCATGGGGGACATTGTGCCCAAGCAATATAGGTGACTTCCAAGTCAGCCATATTGCTTGGGGACATTGTGCTGGTTGCCATGTTCTATAGGTGACTTCCAAGTCAGCCATATTGCTTGGGGGACATTGTGCTGGTGGCCATGTTCTATAGGTGACTTCCAAGTCAGCCATATTGCATGGGGGACATTGTGCTGGTGACCATGTTCTATAGGTGACTTCCAAGTCAGCCATATTGCATGGGGGACATTGTGCTGGTTGTCTTGTATAGGTGACTTCCAAGTCAGCCATATTGCATGGGGGACATTGTGCTGGTGGCCATGTTCTATAGGTGACTTCCAAGTCAGCCATATTGCTTGGGGGACATTGTGCTGGTTGTATTGTATAGGTGACTTCCAAGTCAGCCATATTGCATGGGGGACATTGTGCTGGTTGCCATGTTGTATAGGTGACTTCCAAGTGAGCCATATTGCATGGGGGACATTGTGCTGGTTGCCATGTTGTATGGGTGACTTCCAAGTGAGCCATATTGCATGGGGGACATTGTGCTGGTTGCCATGTTGTATAGGTGACTTCCAAGTGAGCCATATTGCTTGGGTACATTGTGCTGGTTGTATTGTATAGGTGACTTCCAAGTCAGCCGTGTTGCATGGGGGACATTGTGCTGGTGGCCATGTTCTATAGGTGACATCCAAGTCAGCCATATTGCATGGGGGACATTGTGCTGGTTGTATTGTATAGGTGACTTCCAAGTCAGCCATATTGCATGGGGGACATTGTGCTGGTTGTCTTGTATAGGCGACTTCCAAGTCAGCCATATTGCATGGGGGACATTGTGCTGGTTGTCTTGTATAGGTGACTTCCAAGTCAGCCATATTGCATGGGGGACATTGTGCTGGTTGCCATGTCCTATAGGTGACTTCCAAGTCAGCCATATTGCATGGGAGACATTGTGCTGGTTGTCTTGTATAGGTGACTTCCAAGTCAGCCATATTGCTTGGGGGACATTGTGCTGGTTGCCATGTTCTATAGGTGACTTCCAAGTCAGCCATATTGCTTGGGGGACATTGTGCTGGTTGCCATGTTGTATAGGTGACTTCCAAGTCAGCCATATTGCATGGGGGACATTGTGCTGGTTGTCTTGTATAGGTGACTTCTAAGTCAGCCATATTGCATGGGGGACATTGTGCTGGTTGTATTGTATAGGTGACTTCCAAGTGAGCCATATTGCTTGGGGGACATTGTGCTGGTGGCCATGTTCTATAGGTGACTTCCAAGTCAGCCATATTGCATGGGGGACATTGTGCTGGTTGCCATGTCCTATAGGTGACTTCCAAGTCAGCCATATTGCATGGGGGACATTGTGCTGGTTGTCTTGTATAGGTGACTTCCAAGTCAGCCATATTGCTTGGGGGACATTGTGCTGGTTGCCATGTTCTATAGGTGACTTCCAAGTCAGCCATATTGCTTGGGGGACATTGTGCTGGTGGCCATGTTCTATAGGTGACTTCCAAGTCAGCCATATTGCTTGGGGGACATTGTGCTGGTTGCCATGTTGTATAGGTGACTTCCAAGTCAGCCATATTGCATGGGGGACATTGTGCTGGTGGCCATGTTGTATAGGTGACTTCCAAGTCAGCCATATTGCATGGGGGACATTGTGCTGGTGGCCATGTTCTATAGGTGACATCCAAGTCAGCCATATTGCATGGGGGACATTGTGCTGGTTGTATTGTATAGGTGACTTCCAAGTCATCCATATTGCATGGGGGACATTGTGCTGGTTGCCATGTCCTATAGGTGACTTCCAAGTCAGCCATATTGCATGGGGGAAATTGTGCTGGTTGTCTTGTATAGGTGACTTCCAAGTCAGCCATATTGCTTGGGGGACATTGTGCTGGTTGCCATGTTCTATAGGTGACTTCCAAGTCAGCCATATTGCATGGGGGACATTGTGCTGGTGGCCATGTTCTATAGGTGACTTACAAGTCAGCCATATTGCATGGGGGACATTGTGCTGGTTGTCTTGTATAGGTGACTTCCAAGTCAGCCATATTGAATGGGGGACATTGTGCTGGTTGCCATGTCCTATAGGTGACTTCCAAGTCAGCCATATTGCATGGGGGACATTGTGCTGGTTGTATTGTATAGGTGACTTCCAAGTCAGCCATATTGCATGGGGGACATTGTGCTGGTTGTATTGTATAGGTGACTTCCAAGTCAGCCATATTGCATGGGGGACATTGTGCTGGTTGCCATGTCCTATAGGTGACTTCCAAGTCAGCCATATTGCATGGGGGACATTGTGCTGGTTGTCTTGTATAGGTGACTTCCAAGTCAGCCATATTGCTTGGGGGACATTGTGCTGGTTGCCATGTTCTATAGGTGACTTCCAAGTCAGCCATATTGCATGGGGGACATTGTGCTGGTTGTATTGTATAGGTGACTTCCAAGTCAGCCATATTGCATGGGGGACATTGTGCCCAAGCAATATAGGTGACTTCCAAGTCAGCCATATTGCTTGGGGACATTGTGCTGGTTGCCATGTTCTATAGGTGACTTCCAAGTCAGCCATATTGCTTGGGGGACATTGTGCTGGTGGCCATGTTCTATAGGTGACTTCCAAGTCAGCCATATTGCATGGGGGACATTGTGCTGGTGGCCATGTTCTATAGGTGACTTCCAAGTCAGCCATATTGCATGGGGGACATTGTGCTGGTTGTCTTGTATAGGTGACTTCCAAGTCAGCCATATTGCATGGGGGACATTGTGCTGGTGGCCATGTTCTATAGGTGACTTCCAAGTCAGCCATATTGCTTGGGGGACATTGTGCTGGTTGTATTGTATAGGTGACTTCCAAGTCAGCCATATTGTATGGGGGACATTGTGCTGGTTGCCATGTTGTATAGGTGACTTCCAAGTGAGCCATATTGCATGGGGGACATTGTGCTGGTTGCCATGTTGTATGGGTGACTTCCAAGTGAGCCATATTGCATGGGGGACATTGTGCTGGTTGCCATGTTGTATAGGTGACTTCCAAGTGAGCCATATTGCTTGGGTACATTGTGCTGGTTGTATTGTATAGGTGACTTCCAAGTCAGCCGTGTTGCATGGGGGACATTGTGCTGGTGGCCATGTTCTATAGGTGACATCCAAGTCAGCCATATTGCATGGGGGACATTGTGCTGGTTGTATTGTATAGGTGACTTCCAAGTCAGCCATATTGCATGGGGGACATTGTGCTGGTTGTCTTGTATAGGCGACTTCCAAGTCAGCCATATTGCATGGGGGACATTGTGCTTTTTGTGTTGTATAGGTGACTTCCAAGTCAGCCATATTGCATGAGGGACATTGTGCTGGTTGCCATGTCCTATAGGTGACTTCCAAGTCAGCCATATTGCATGGGGGACATTGTGCTGGTTGTCTTGTATAGGTGACTTCCAAGTCAGCCATATTGCTTGGGGACATTGTGCTGGTTGCCATGTTCTATAGGTGACTTCCAAGTCAGTCATATTGCTTGGGGGACATTGTGCTGGTGGCCATGTTCTATAGGTGACTTCCAAGTCAGCCATATTGCATGGGGGACATTGTGCTGGTGGCCATGTTCTATAGGTGACTTCCAAGTCAGCCATATTGCATGGGGGACATTGTGCTGGTTGTCTTGTATAGGTGACTTCCAAGTCAGCCATATTGCATGGGGGACATTGTGCTGGTGGCCATGTTCTATAGGTGACTTCCAAGTCAACCATATTGCTTGGGGGACATTGTGCTGGTTGTATTGTATAGGTGACTTCCAAGTCAGCCATATTGCATGGGGGACATTGTGCTGGTTGCCATGTTGTATAGGTGACTTCCAAGTGAGCCATATTGCATGGGGTACATTGTGCTGGTTGCCATGTTGTATGGGTGACTTCCAAGTGAGCCATATTGCATGGGGGACATTGTGCTGGTTGCCATGTTGTATAGGTGACTTCCAAGTGAGCCATATTGCTTGGGTACATTGTGCTGGTTGTATTGTATAGGTGACTTCCAAGTCAGCCGTGTTGCATGGGGGACATTGTGCTGGTGGCCATGTTCTATAGGTGACATCCAAGTCAGCCATATTGCATGGGGGACATTGTGCTGGTTGTATTGTATAGGTGACTTCCAAGTCAGCCATATTGCATGGGGGACATTGTGCTGGTTGTCTTGTATAGGTGACTTCCAAGTCAGCCATATTGCATGGGGGACATTGTGCTTTTTGTGTTGTATAGGTGACTTCCAAGTCAGCCATATTGCATGGGGGACATTGTGCTGGTTGTATTGTATAGGTGACTTCCAAGTCAGACATATTGCATGGGGGACATTGTGCTGGTTGGATTGTATAGCTGACTTCCAAGTCAGCCATATTGCATGGGGGACATTGTGCTGGTTGCCATGTCCTATAGGTGACTTCCAAGTCAGCCATATTGCATGGGAGACATTGTGCTGGTTGTCTTGTATAGGTGACTTCCAAGTCAGCCATATTGCTTGGGGGACATTGTGCTGGTTGCCATGTTCTATAGGTGACTTCCAAGTCAGCCATATTGCTTGGGGACATTGTGCTGGTTGCCATGTTCTATAGGTGACTTCCAAGTCAGCCATATTGCTTGGGGGACATTGTGCTGGTGGCCATGTTCTATAGGTGACTTCCAAGTCAGCCATATTGCATGGGGGACATTGTGCTGGTGGCCATGTTCTATAGGTGACTTCCAAGTCAGCCATATTGCATGGGGGACATTGTGCTGGTTGTCTTGTATAGGTGACTTCCAAGTCAGCCATATTGCATGGGGGACATTGTGCTGGTGGCCATGTTCTATAGGTGACTTCCAAGTCAACCATATTGCTTGGGGGACATTGTGCTGGTTGTATTGTATAGGTGACTTCCAAGTCAGCCATATTGCATGGGGGACATTGTGCTGGTTGCCATGTTGTATAGGTGACTTCCAAGTCAGCCATATTGCATGGGGGACATTGTGCTGGTTGCCATGTTGTATGGGTGACTTCCAAGTGAGCCATATTGCATGGGGGACATTGTGCTGGTTGCCATGTTGTATAGGTGACTTCCAAGTGAGCCATATTGCTTGGGTACATTGTGCTGGTTGTATTGTATAGGTGACTTCCAAGTCAGCCGTGTTGCATGGGGGACATTGTGCTGGTGGCCATGTTCTATAGGTGACATCCAAGTCAGCCATATTGCATGGGGGACATTGTGCTGGTGGCCATGTTCTATAGGTGACTTCCAAGTCAGCCATATTGCATGGGGGACATTGTGCTGGTTGCCATGTCCTATAGGTGACTTCCAAGTCAGCCATATTGCTTTGGGGACATTGTGCTGGTTGCCATGTTCTATAGGTGACTTCCAAGTGAGCCATATTGCTTGGGGGACATTGTGCTGGTGGCCATGTTCTATAGGTGACTTCCAAGTCAGCCATATTGCATGGGGGACATTGTGCTGGTTGCCATGTCCTATAGGTGACTTCCAAGTCAGCCATATTGCATGGGGGACATTGTGCTGGTTGTCTTGTATAGGTGACTTCCAAGTCAGCCATATTGCTTGGGGGACATTGTGCTGGTTGCCATGTTCTATAGGTGACTTCCAAGTCAGCCATATTGCTTGGGGGACATTGTGCTGGTGGCCATGTTCTATAGGTGACTTCCAAGTCAGCAATATTGCTTGGGGGACATTGTGCTGGTTGTATTGTATAGGTGACTTCCAAGTCAGCCATATTGCATGGGGGACATTGTGCTGGTTGTATTGTATAGGTGACTTCCAAGTCAGCCATATTGCATGGGGGACATTGTGCTGGTTGTATTGTATAGGTGACTTCCAAGTCAGCCATATTGCATGGGGGACATTGTGCTGGTTGCCATGTTGTATAGGTGACTTCCAAGTCAGCCATATTGCATGGGGGACATTGTGCTGGTTGCCATGTTGTATGGGTGACTTCCAAGTGAGCCATATTGCATGGGGGACATTGTGCTGGTTGCCATGTTGTATAGGTGACTTCCAAGTGAGCCATATTGCTTGGGTACATTGTGCTGGTTGTATTGTATAGGTGACTTCCAAGTCAGCCGTGTTGCATGGGGGACATTGTGCTGGTGGCCATGTTCTATAGGTGACATCCAAGTCAGCCATATTGCATGGGGGACATTGTGCTGGTGGCCATGTTCTATAGGTGACTTCCAAGTCAGCCATATTGCATGGGGGACATTGTGCTGGTTGCCATGTCCTATAGGTGACTTCCAAGTCAGCCATATTGCTTTGGGGACATTGTGCTGGTTGCCATGTTCTATAGGTGACTTCCAAGTGAGCCATATTGCTTGGGGGACATTGTGCTGGTGGCCATGTTCTATAGGTGACTTCCAAGTCAGCCATATTGCATGGGGGACATTGTGCTGGTTGCCATGTCCTATAGGTGACTTCCAAGTCAGCCATATTGCATGGGGGACATTGTGCTGGTTGTCTTGTATAGGTGACTTCCAAGTCAGCCATATTGCTTGGGGGACATTGTGCTGGTTGCCATGTTCTATAGGTGACTTCCAAGTCAGCCATATTGCTTGGGGGACATTGTGCTGGTGGCCATGTTCTATAGGTGACTTCCAAGTCAGCAATATTGCTTGGGGGACATTGTGCTGGTTGTATTGTATAGGTGACTTCCAAGTCAGCCATATTGCATGGGGGACATTGTGCTGGTTGTATTGTATAGGTGACTTCCAAGTCAGCCATATTGCTTGGGGGACATTGTGCTGGTTGTATTGTATAGGTGACTTCCAAGTCAGCCATATTGCATGGGGGAAATTGTGCTGGTTGCCATGTTGTATAGGTGACTTCCAAGTCTGCCATATTGCATGGGGGACATTGTGCTGGTGGCCATGTTCTATAGGTGACTTCCAAGTCAGCCATATTGCATTTGGGACATTGTGCTGGTTGTCTTGTATAGGGGACATTGTGCTGGTTGTGTTGTATAGGTGACTTCCAAATCAGCCATATTGCATGGGGGACATTGTGCTCGTTGTATT
Source organism: Petromyzon marinus (assembly GCF_048934315.1). Taxonomy (NCBI): domain Eukaryota; kingdom Metazoa; phylum Chordata; class Hyperoartia; order Petromyzontiformes; family Petromyzontidae; genus Petromyzon; species Petromyzon marinus. Next base: position 28,159 of record NW_027422917.1, on the reverse strand, counting down.
GTATAGGTGACTTCCAAGTCAGCCATATTGCATGGGGGACATTGTGCTGGTTGTCTTGTATAGGTGACTTCCAAGTCAGCCATATTGCTTGGGGGACATTGTGCTGGTTGTATTGTATAGGTAACTTCCAAGTCAGCCATATTGCATGGGGGACATTGTGCTGGTTGTCATGTTGTATAGGTGACTTCCAAGTCAGCCATATTGCATGGGGGACATTGTGCTGGTGGCCATGTTCTATAGGTGACTTCCAATTCAGCCATATTGCATTTGGGACATTGTGCTGGTTGTATTGTATAGGTGACTTCCAAGTCAGCCATATTGCATGGGGGACATTGTGCTGGTTGTATTGTATAGGTGACTTCCAAGTGAGCCATATTGCTTGGGGGACATTGTGCTGGTGGCCATGTCCTATAGGTGACTTCCAAGTCAGCCATATTGCATGGGGGACATTGTGCTGGTTGTCTTGTATAGGTGACTTCCAAGTCAGCCATATTGCTTGGGGGACATTGTGCTGGTTGTATTGTATAGGTGACTTCCAACTCAGCCATATTGCATGGGGGACATTGTGCTGGTTGCCATGTTGTATAGGTGACTTCCAAGTCAGCCATATTGCATGGGGGACATTGTGCTGGTGGCCATGTTCTATAGGTGACTTCCAAGTCAGCCATATTGCATTTGGGACATTGTGCTGGTTGTATTGTATAGGTGACTTCCAAGTCAGCCATATTGCATGGGGGACATTGTGCTGGTTGTATTGTATAGGTGACTTCCAAGTGAGCCATATTGCTTGGGGGACATTTAGCTGGTGGCCATATTCTATAGGTGACTTCTAAGTCAGCCATATTGCATGGGGGACATTGTGCTTGATGCCATGTCCTATAGGTGACTTCCAAGTCAGCCATATTGCATGGGGGACATTGTGCTGGTTGTCTTGTATAGGTGACTTCCAAGTCAGCCATATTGCTTGGGGGACATTGTGCTGGTTGCCATGTTCTATAGGTGACTTCCAAGTCAGCCATATTGCTTGGGGGACATTGTGCTGGTGGCCATGTTCTATAGGTGACTTCCAAGTCAGCCATATTGCTTGGGGGACATTGTGCTGGTTGCCATGTTGTATAGGTGACTTCCAAGTCAGCCATATTGCATGGGGGACATTGTGCTGGTGGCCATGTTCTATAGGTGACTTCCAAGTCAGCCATATTGCATGGGGGACATTGTGCTGGTTGCCATGTTGTATAGGTGACTTCCAAGTCAGCCATATTGCATGGGTGACATTGTGCTGGTGGCCATATTCTATAGGTGACTTCCAAGTCAGCCATATTGCATGGGGGACATTGTGCTGGTTGTGTTGTATAGGTGACTTCCAAATCAGCCATATTGCATGGGGGACATTGTGCTGGTTGTATTGTATAGGTGACTTCCAAGTCAGCCATATTGCATGGGGGACATTGTGCTGGTTGTATTGTATAGGTGACTTCCAAGTCAGCCATATTGCATGGGGGACATTGTCCTGGTGGCCATGTCCTATACGTGACTTCCAAGTCAGCCATATTGCATGGGGGACATTGTGCTGGTTGTCTTGTATAGGTGACTTCCAAGTCAGCCATATTGCTTGGGGGACATTGTGCTGGTTGTATTGTATAGGTGACTTCCAAGTCAGCCATATTGCATGGGGGACATTGTGCTGGTTGCCATGTTGTATAGGTGACTTCCAAGTCAGCCATATTGCATGGGGGACATTGTGCTGGTGGCCATGTTCTATAGGTGACTTCCAAGTCAGCCACATTGCATGGGGGACATTGTGCTGGTTTCTTGTATAGGTGACTTCCAAGTCAGCCATATTGCATGGGGGACATTGTGCTGGTTGCCATGTTGTTTAGGTGACTTCCAAGTCAGCCATATTGCATGGGGGACATTGTGCTGGTTGTCTTGTATAGGTGACTTCCAAGTCAGCCATATTGCATGGGGGACATTGTGCTGGTTGTCTTGTATAGGTGACTTCCAAGTCAGCCATATTGCATGGGGGACATTGTGCTTTTTGTGTTGTATAGGTGACTTCCAAGTCAGCCATATTGCATGGGGGACATTGTGCTGGTTGTATTGTATAGGTGACTTCCAAGTCAGACATATTGCATGGGAGACATTGTGCTGGTTGGATTGTATAGCTGACTTCCAAGTCAGCCATATTGCATGGGGGATATTGTGCTGGTTGTCTTGTATAGGTGACTTCCAAGTCAGCCATATTGCATGGGGGACATTGTGCTGGTTGCCATGTCCTATAGGTGACTTCCAAGTCAGCCATATTGCATGGGAGACATTGTGCTGGTTGTCTTGTATAGGTGACTTCCAAGTCAGCCATATTGCTTGGGGGACATTGTGCTGGTTGCCATGTTCTATAGGTGACTTCCAAGTCAGCCATATTGCTTGGGGGACATTGTGCTGGTTGCCATGTTGTATAGGTGACTTCCAAGTCAGCCATATTGCATGGGGGACATTGTGCTGGTGGCCATGTTCTATAGGTGACTTCCAAGTCAGCCATATTGCATGGGGGACATTGTGCTGGTTGTCTTGTATAGGTGACTTCTAAGTCAGCCATATTGCATGGGGGACATTGTGCTGGTTGTATTGTATAGGTGACTTCCAAGTGAGCCATATTGCTTGGGGGACATTGTGCTGGTGGCCATGTTCTATAGGTGACTTCCAAGTCAGCCATATTGCATGGGGGACATTGTGCTGGTTGCCATGTCCTATAGGTGACTTCCAAGTCAGCCATATTGCATGGGGGACATTGTGCTGGTTGTCTTGTATAGGTGACTTCCAAGTCAGCCATATTGCTTGGGGGACATTGTGCTGGTTGCCATGTTCTATAGGTGACTTCCAAGTCAGCCATATTGCTTGGGGGACATTGTGCTGGTGGCCATGTTCTATAGGTGACTTCCAAGTCAGCCATATTGCTTGGGGGACATTGTGCTGGTTGCCATGTTGTATAGGTGACTTCCAAGTCAGCCATATTGCATGGGGGACATTGTGCTGGTGGCCATGTTCTATAGGTGACTTCCAAGTCAGCCATATTGCATTGGGGACATTGTGCTGGTTGCCATGTTGTATAGGTGACTTCCAAGTCAGCCATATTGCATGGGGGACATTGTGCTGGTTGTATTGTATAGGTGACTTCCAAGTCATCCATATTGCATGGGGGACATTGTGCTGGTTGCCATGTCCTATAGGTGACTTCCAAGTCAGCCATATTGCATGGGGGAAATTGTGCTGGTTGTCTTGTATAGGTGACTTCCAAGTCAGCCATATTGCTTGGGGGACATTGTGCTGGTGGCCATGTTCTATAGGTGACTTCCAAGTCAGCCATATTGCATGGGGGACATTGTGCTGGTGGCCATGTTCTATAGGTGACTTACAAGTCAGCCATATTGCATGGGGGACATTGTGCTGGTTGTCTTGTATAGGTGACTTCCAAGTCAGCCATATTGAATGGGGGACATTGTGCTGGTTGTGTTGTATAGGTGACTTCCAAGTCAGCCATATTGCATGGGGGACATTGTGCTGGTTGTATTGTATAGGTGACTTCCAAGTCAGCCATATTGCATGGGGGACATTGTGCTGGTTGTATTGTATAGGTGACTTCCAAGTCAGCCATATTGCATGGGGGACATTGTGCTGGTTGCCATGTCCTATAGGTGACTTCCAAGTCAGCCATATTGCATGGGGGACATTGTGCTGGTTGTCTTGTATAGGTGACTTCCAAGTCAGCCATATTGCTTGGGGGACATTGTGCTGGTTGCCATGTTCTATAGGTGACTTCCAAGTCAGCCATATTGCATGGGGGACATTGTGCTGGTTGTATTGTATAGGTGACTTCCAAGTCAGCCATATTGCATGGGGGACATTGTGCCCAAGCAATATAGGTGACTTCCAAGTCAGCCATATTGCTTGGGGACATTGTGCTGGTTGCCATGTTCTATAGGTGACTTCCAAGTCAGCCATATTGCTTGGGGGACATTGTGCTGGTAGCCATGTTCTATAGGTGACTTCCAAGTCAGCCATATTGCATGGGGGACATTGTGCTGGTGGCCATGTTCTATAGGTGACTTCCAAGTCAGCCATATTGCATGGGGGACATTGTGCTGGTTGTCTTGTATAGGTGACTTCCAAGTCAGCCATATTGCATGGGGGACATTGTGCTGGTGGCCATGGGGCGGTCCGGGGCGGTCCGGGGCGGTCCCGGGCGGTCCCGGGCAGTCCGGGGCGGTTCCGGGCGGTCCCGGGCGGTCCGGGGCGGTCCCGGGCGGTCCCGGGCGGTCCCGGGCGGTCCCGGGCGGTCCCGGGCAGTCCGGGGCGGTCCCGGGCGGTCCGGACCGGTCCTGGGCTGTCCGGGGCGTTCCAGGGCGGTCCCGGGCGGTCCAGGGCGGTCCCGGGCGGTCCCGGGCGGTCCCGGGCGGTCCCGGGCGGTCCCGGGCGGTCCGGGGCGGTCCCGGGCGGTCCGGGTCGGTCCCGGGCGGTCCCGGGCGGTCCCGGGCGGTCCCGGGTGGTCCCGGGCGGTCACGGGCACTCCGGGGCGGTCCTGGGCGGTCCGGGGCGGTCCGGGGCGGTCCGGGGCGGTCCCGGGCGGTCCGGGCCGGTCCCGGGCGGTCCGGGGCGTTCCAGGGCGGTCCCGGGTGGTCCAGGGCGGTCCTGGGCGGTCCCGGGCGGTCCCGGGCGGTCCCGAGCGGTCCCGGGCGGTCCCGGGCGGTCCGGGGCGGTCCCGGGCGGTCCGGGGCGGTCCCGGGTGGTCCGGGGCGGTCCCGGGCGGTCCCGGGCGTTCCCGGGCGGTCCCGGGCGGTCCGGGGCGGTCCGGGGTGGTCCCGGGCGGTTCCGGGCGGTCCTGGGCGGTCCCGGGCGGTTCCGGGCGGTCCCGGGCGGTCCTGGGCTGTCCCGGCCGGTCCCGGGCGGTCCGGGGCAGTCCCGGGCGGTCCCGGGCGGTCCCGGGCGGTCGGGGGCGGTCCCGGGCGGTCCCGGGCAGTCCCGGGCGGTCCCGGGCGGTCCTGGGCGGTCCCGGGCGGTCACGGGCGATGCCGGGTGGTCCGGGGCGATCCCGGGCGGTCCCGGGCGGTCCGGGGCGGTCCCGGGCGGTCCCGGGCGGTCCGGGGCGGTCCCGGGCGGTCCCGTGTGGTCCCGGGCGGTCCCAGACGGTCTGGGGCGGTCCCGGGCAGTCCCGGGCGGTCCGGGGCGGTCCCGGGCGGTCCCGGGCGGTCCGGGGTGGTCCCGGGCGGTCCCGGGCGGTCCTGGGCGGTCCGGAGCGGTCCCCGGCGGTCCCGGGCGGTCCCGGGCGGTCCCAGGCGGTCCCGGGCGGTCCCGGGCGGTCCCGGGCGATCCCGGGTGGTCCGAGGCAGTCCCGGGCGGTCCCGGGCGGTCCAGGGCGGTCCGGGCCGGTCCCGGGTGGTCCCGGGCGTTCCAGGGCGGTCCCGGGTGGTCCAGGGCGGTCCTGGGCGGTCCCGGGCGGTCCCGGGCGGTCCCGAGCGGTCCCGGGCGGTCCCGGGCGGTCCGGGGCGGTCCCGGGCAGTCCGGGGCGGTCCCTGGCGGTCCGGGGCGGTCCCGGCCGGTCGCGGGCGTTCCCGGGCGGTCCCGGGCGGTCCCGGGCGGTCCGGAGCGGTCCGGGGCGGTCCCGGGCGGTCCCGGGCAGTCCTATGCGGTCCCGGGCGGTCCCGGGCGGTCCCGGGCGGTCCGGGGCGGTCCCGGCCGGTCCCGGGCGGTCCGGGGCAGTCCCGGGCGGTCCCGGGCAGTCCCGGGCGGTCCGGGGCGGTCCGGGGCGGTCCCGGGCGGTCCCGGGCGGTCCCGGGCGGTCCCGGGCGGTCCTGGGCGGTCCCGGGCGGTCACGGGCGATGCCGGGTGGTCCGGGGCGATCCCGGGCGGTCCCGGGCGGTCCGGGGCGGTCCCGGGCGGTCCCGGGCGGTCCGGGGCGGTCCCGGGCGGTCCCGTGTGGTCCCGGGCGGTCCCGGGCGGTCCCGGGCGGTCCGGGGCGGTCCCGGGCGGTCCCGGGCGGTCCGGGGCGGTCCTGGGCGGTCCCGGGCGGTCCCGGGCGGTCCGGAGCGGTCCCCGGCGGTCCCGGGCGGTCCCGGGCGGTCCCAGGCGGTCCCGGGGGGTCCCGGGCGGTCCCGGGCGATCCCGGGTGGTCCAAGGCAGTCCCGGGCAGTCCCGGGCGGTCCAGGGCGGTCCCCGGCGGTCCCGGGCGGTCCCGGGCGGTCCCAGGCGGTCCCGGGCGGTCCCGGGCGGTCCCGGGCGATCCCGGGTGGTCCGAGGCAGTCCCGGGCGGTCCCGGGCGGTCCAGGGCGGTCCCGGGCGGTCCCGGGCGGTCACGGGCGGTCCCGGGCGGTCCCGGGCGGTCCCGGGCGGTCCCGGGCGGTCCGGGGCGGTCCCGGGCGGTCCGCGGCAGTCCCGGGCGGTCTGGGGCGGTCCCTGGCGGTCCCGGGCGGTCCCGGGCGGTCCCGGGCGGTCCCGGGCGGTCCCGGGCGGTCCCGGGCGGTCCCGGGCGGTCCCGGGCAGTCCAGGGCGGTCCCGGGCGGTCCCGGGCGGTCCGGGGCGGTCCCGGGCGGTCCCGGGCGGTCCCGGGCAGTCCCGGGCGGTCCCGGGCAGTCCCGGGCGGTCCCGGGCGGTCCGGGGCGGTCCCGGGCGGTCCGGACCGGTCCTGGGCTGTCCGGGGCGTTCCAGGGCGGTCCCGGGCGGTCCAGGGCGGTCCCGGGCGGTCCCTGGCGGTCCCGGGCGGTCCCGTGCGGTCCCGGGCGGTCCCGGGCGGTCCGGGGCGGTCCCGGGCGGTCCGGGGCGGTCCCGGGCGGTCCCGGGCGGTCCCGGGCGGTCCCGGGTGGTCCCGGGCGGTCACGGGCACTCGCGGGCGGTCCTGGGCGGTCCGGGGCGGTTCGGGGCGGTCCGGGGCGGTCCCGGGCGGTCCGGGCCGGTCCCGGGCGGTCCGGGGCGTTCCAGGGCGGTCCCGGGTGGTCCAGGGCGGTCCTGGGCGGTCCCGGGCGGTCCCGGGCGGTCCCGAGCGTTCCCGGGCGGTCCCGGGCGGTCCGGGGCGGTCCCGGGCAGTCCGGGGCGGTCCCGGGCGGTCCCGGGCGGTCCCGGGCGGTCCCGGGCGTTCCCGGGCGGTCCCGGGCGGTCCCGGGCGGTCCGGGGCGGTCTGGGGCGGTCCCGGGCAGTCCCGGGCGGTCCTGGGCGGTCCCGGGCGGTCCCGGGCGGTCCCGGGCAGTCCGGGGCGGTCCGGGGCGGTCCCGCCGGTCCCGGGCGGTCCGGGGCAGTCCCGGGCGGTCCCGGGCGGTCCCGGGCGGTCCGGGGCGGTCCCGGGCGGTCTCGGGCGGTCCCGGGCGGTCCCGGGCGGTCCTGGGCGGTCCCGGGCGGTCACGGGCGATGCCGGGTGGTCCGGGGCGATCCCGGGCGGTCCCGGGCGGTCCGGGGCGGTCCCGGGCGGTCCCGGGCGGTCCGGGGCGGTCCCGGGCGGTCCCGTGTGGTCCCGGGCGGTCCCGGGCGGTCCGGGGCGGTCCCGGGCGGTCCCCGGCGGTCCCGGGCGGTCCGGGGCGGTCCGGGGCGGTCCCGGGCGGTTCTGGGCGGTCCCGGGCGGTCCCGGGCGGTCCCGGGCGGTCCGGGGCGGTCCGGGGCGGTCCCGGGCGGTCTGGTTCGGTCCCGGGCGGTCTTGGGTGGTCCTGGGCGGTCCCGGGCGGTCCCGGGCGGTCCCGGGCGGTCCCGGGCGGTTCGGGGCGGTCCCGGGCGGTCCGGGGCGGTCCCGGGCGGTCCCGGGCGGTCCCGGGCGGTCCGGGGCGGTCCGGGGCGGTCCAGGGCGGTCCCGGGCGGTCCCGGGCGGTCCCGGGCTGTCCCGGGCAGTGCCGGGCGGTCCCGGGCTGTCCCGGGCAGTGCCGGGCGGTCCCGGGCGGTCCCGGGCGGTCCCGGGCGGTCCCGGGCGGTCCCGGGCGGTCCCGGGCTGTCCCGGGCAGTGCCGGGCGGTCCCGGGCGGTCCCGGGCGGTCCCGGGCGGTCCCGGGCGGTCCCGGGCGGTCCCGGGCGGTCCTGGGCGGTCCGGGGCGGTCCCGGCTGGTCCCAGGCGGTCCCGGGTGGTCCCGGGTGGTCCCGGGCGGTCCCGGGCGCTCCCGGGCGGTCCGGGGCGGTCCCGGGCGGTCCCGGGCAATCCCGGGCGGTCCCGGGCGATCCCGGGCGGTCCGGGGCGGTCCTGGGCAGTCCGGGGCGGTCCGGGGCGGTCCCGGGCGGTCCCGGGCGGTCCGGGGCGGTCCTGGGCGGTCCTGCGCGGTCCCGGGCAGTCCGGGGCGGTCCCCGGGCGGTCCCGGGCGGTCTGGGGCGGTCCCGGGCGGTCCCGGGCGGTCCCGGGCAGTCCGGCGCCGTCCCGGGCGGTCCGGGGCGGTCCCGGGCGGTCCGGGCCGGTGCCGGGCGGTCCGGGGCGGTCCCGGGCGGTCCCGGGCGGTCCGGGGCGGTCCCGGGCGGTCCCGTGTGGTCCCGGGCGGTCCCAGACGGTCCGGACGGTCCTGGGTGGTCGCGGGCGGTCCCGGGCGGTCCCGGGCCGTCCCGGGCAGTCCCGGGCGGTCCCGGGCGGTCCTGGGCGGTCCGGGGCGGTCCCGGGTGGTCCCAGGCGGTCCCGGGCGGTCCCGGGTGGTCCCGGGCGGTCCCGCGCGCTCCCGGGCGGTCCGGGGCGGTCCCGGGCGGTCCCGGGCAATCCCGGGCGGTCCCGGGCGGTCCCGGGCGGTCCGGGGCGGTCCTGGGCAGTCCGGGGCGGTCCGGGGCGGTCCCGGGCGGTCCCGGGCGGTCCGGGGCGGTCCTGGGCGGTCCTGCGCGGTCCCGGGCAGTCCGGGGCGGTCCCGGGCGGTCCCAGGTGGTCCGGGGCGGTCCCGGGCGGTCCCGGGCGGTCCCGGGCAGTCCGGGGCCGTCCCGGGCGGTCCGGGGCGGTCCCGGGCGGTCCGGGCCGGTCCCGGGCGGTCCGGGGCGGTCCCGGGCGGTCCCGGGCGGTCCGGGGCGGTCCCGGGCGGTCCCGTGTGGTCCCGGGCGGTCCCAGACGGTCCGGACGGTCCTGGGTGGTCGCGGGCGGTCCCGGGCGGTCCCGGGCGGTCCCGGGCGGTCCCGGGCGTTCCAGGGCGGTCCCGGGCGGTCCCGGGTGGTCCTGGGCGGTCCCAGGCGGTCCCGGGCGGTCCCGGGCGGTCCGGGGCGGTCCCGGGCGGTCCGGGGCGGTCCCGAGCGGTCCCGGGCGGTCCCGGGCGGTCCGGGGCGGTCCAGGGTGGTCCCGGGCGGTCCCGGGCGGTCCCGGGCGGTCCCGGGCAGTCCCGGGCGGTCCGGGGCGGTCCGGGGCGTGCCCGGGCGATCCCGGGCGGTCCCGGGCTGTCCCGGGCAGTCCCGGGCGGTCCCGGGCGGTCCCGGGCGGTCCCGGGCGGTCCCGGGCGGTCCCGGGCGGACCCGGGTGGTCCCGGGCGGTCCCGGGCGGTCCCGGGCGTTCCCGGGCGGTCCCGGGCGGTCCGGGGCGGTCACGGGTGGTCCCAGGCGGTCCCGGGCGGTCCCGGGTGGTCCCGGGCGGTCCTGGGCGCTCCCGGGCGGTCCGGGGCGGTCCCGGGCGGTCCCGGGCAATCCCGGGCGGTCCCGGGCGGTCCCGGGCGGTCCGGGGCGGTCCTGGGCAGTCCGGGGCGGTCCGGGGCGGTCCCGGGCGGTCCCGGGCGGTCCGGGGCGGTCCTGGGCGGTCCTGGGCGGTCCCGGGCAGTCCGGGGCGGTCCCGGGCGGTCCCGGGCGGTCCGGGGCGGTCCCGGGCGGTCCCGGGCGGTCCCGGGCAGTCCGGGGCCGTCCCGGGCGGTCCGGGGCCGTCCCGGGCGGTCCGGGGCGGTCCCGGGCGGTCCGGGCCGGTCCCGGGCGGTCCGGGGCGGTCCCGGGCGGTCCCGGGCGGTCCGGGGCGGTCCCGGGCGGTCCCGTGTGGTCCCGGGCGGTCCCAGACGGTCCGGACGGTCCTGGGTGGTCCCGGGCGGTCCCGGGCGGTCCCGGGCGGTCCCGGGCGGTCCCGGGCAGTCCCGGGCGGTCCCGGGCAGTCCCGGGCGGACCCGGGCGGACCCGGGCGGTCCCGGGCGGTCCCGGGCGGTCCCGGGCGGTCCCGGGCAGTCCCGGGCGGTCCTAGGCGGTCCGGGGCGGTCCCGGGTGGTCCCAGGCGGTCCCGGGCGGTCCCGGGTGGTCCCGGGCGGTCCCGGGCGCTCCCGGGCGGTCCGGGCGGTCCCGGGCGGTCCCGGGCAATCCCGGGCGGTCCCGGGCGGTCCCGGGCGGTCCCGGGCGGTCCGGGGCGGTCCTGGGCCGTCCGGGGCAGTCCAGGGCGGTCCCGGGCGGTCCCGGGCGGTCCGGGGCGGTCCTGGGCGGTCCTGGGCGGTCCCGGGCAGTCCGGGGCGGTCCCGGGCGGTCCCGGGCGGTCCGGGGCGGTCCCGGGCGGTCCCGGGCGGTCCCGGGCAGTCCGGGGCCGTCCCGGGCGGTCCGGGGCGGTCCCGGGCGGTCCGAGCCGGTCCCGGGCGGTCCGGGGCGGTCCTGGGCGGTCCCGGGCGGTCCGGGGCGGTCCCGGGCGGTCCCGTGTGGTCCCGGGCGGTCACAGACGGTCCGGACGGTCCCGGGCGGTCCCGGGTGGTCCCGGGCGGTCCTGGGCGCTCCCGGGCGGTCCGGGGCGGTCCCGGGCGGTCCCGGGCAATCCCGGGCGGTCCCGGGCGGTCCCGGGCGGTCCGGGGCGGTCCTGGGCAGTCCGGGGCGGTCCGGGGCGGTCCCGGGCGGTCCCGGGCGGTCCGGGGTGGTCCTGGGCGGTCCTGGGCGGTCCCGGGCAGTCCGGGGCGGTCCCGGGCGGTCCCGGGCGGTCCGGGGCGGTCCCCGGCGGTCCCGGGCGGTCCCGGGCAGTCCGGGGCCGTCCCGGGCGGTCCGGGGCCGTCCCGGGCGGTCCGGGGCGGTCCCGGGCGGTCCGGGCCGGTCCCGGGCGGTCCGGGGCGGTCCCGGGCGGTCCCGGGCGGTCCGGGGCGGTCCCGGGCGGTCCCGGGCGGTCCGGGGCGGTCCCGGGCGGTCCCGGGCAGTCCCGGGCGGTCCTAGGCGGTCCGGGGCGGTCCCGGGTGGTCCCAGGCGGTCCCGGGCGGTCCCGGGTGGTCCCGGGCGGTCCCGGGCGCTCCCGGGCGGTCCGGGGCGGTCCCGGGCGGTCCCGGGCAATCCCGGGCGGTCCCGGGCGGTCCCGGGCGGTCCCGGGCGGTCCGGGGCGGTCGTGGGCCGTCCGGGGCAGTCCAGGGCGGTCCCGGGCGGTCCCGGGCGGTCCGGGGCGGTCCTGGGCGGTCCTGGGCGGTCCCGGGCAGTCCGGGGCGGTCCCGGGCGGTCCCGGGCGGTCCGGGGCGGTCCCGGGCGGTCCCGGGCGGTCCCGGGCAGTCCGGGGCCGTCCCGGGCGGTCCGGGGCGGTCCCGGGCGGTCCGAGCCGGTCCCGGGCGGTCCGGGGCGGTCCTGGGCGGTCCCGGGCGGTCCGGGGCGGTCCCGGGCGGTCCCGTGTGGTCCCGGGCGGTCACAGACGGTCCGGACGGTCCTGGGTGGTCCCGGGCGGTCCCGGGCGGTCCCGGGCGGTCCCGGGCGGTCCCGGGCGTTCCAGGGCGGTCCCGGGCAGTCCTGGGTGGTCCTGGGCGGTCCCGGGTGGTCCCGGGCGGTCCCGGGCGGTCCCGGGCGGTCCGGGGCGGTCCCGGGCGGTCCGGGGCGGTCCCGGGCGGTCCCGGGCGGTCCGGGGCGGTCCGGGGTGGTCCCGGGCGGTCCCGGGCGGTCCCGGGCAGTCCCGGGTGGTCCCGGGTGGTCTCGGGCACTCCCGGGCGGTCCGGGGTGGTCCCGGGCAGTCCCAGGCGGTCCCGGGCGGTCCCGGGCGGTCTGGGGCGGTCCTTGGCGGTCCGGGGCGGTCCGGGGCGGTCCGGGGCGGTCCCGGGCGGTCCCGGGCGGTCTGGGGCGGTCCTGGGCGGTCCCGGGCGGTCCCAGGCAGTCCGGGGCGGTCCCGGGCGGTCCCGGGCGGTCTCGGGCGGTCCGGGGCGGTCCCGGGCGGTCCCGGGCGGTCCTGGGCAGTCCGGGGCAGTCCCGGGCGGTCCGGGGCGGTCCCGGGCGGTCCGGGCCGGTCCCGGGTGGTCCCGGGCGTTCCAGGGCGGTCCCGGGTGGTCCAGGGCGGTCCTGGGCGGTCCCGGGCGGTCCCGGGCGGTCCCGAGCGGTCCCGGGCGGTCCCGGGCGGTCCGGGGCGGTCCCGGGCAGTCCAGGGCGGTCCCTGGCGGTCCGGGGTGGTCCCGGGCGGTCCCGGGCGTTCCCGGGCGGTCCCGGGCGGTCCCGGGCGGTCCGGGGCGGTCCGGGGCGGTCCCGGGCGGTCCCGGGCAGTTCTGGGCGGTCCCGGGCGGTCCCGGGCGGTCCCGGGCGGTCCGGGGCGGTCCCGGCCGGTCCCGGGCGGTCCGGGGCAGTCCCGGGCGGTCCCGGGCGGTCCCGGGCGGTCCCGGGCGGTCCCGGGCGGTCCCGGGCGGTCCCGGGCGGTCCCGGGCGGTCACGGGCGATGCCGGGTGGTCCGGGGCGATCCCGGGCGGTCCCGGGCGGTCCGGGGCGGTCCCGGGCGGTCCCGGGCGGTCCGGGGCGGTCCCGGGCGGTCCCGTGTGGTGCCGGGCGGTCCCAGACAGTCCGGGGCGGTCCCGGGCGGTCCCGGGCGGTCCGGGGCGGTCCCGGGCGGTCCCGAGCGGTCCGGGGCGGTCCTGGGCGGTCCCGGGCGGTCCCGGGCGGTCCGGAGCGGTCCCCGGCGGTCCCGGGCGGTCCAGGGCGGTCCCAGGCGGTCCCGGGGGGTCCCGGGCGGTCCCGGGCGATCCCGGGTGGTCCAAGGCAGTCCCGGGCGGTCCCGGGCGGACCAGGGCGGTCCCCGGCGGTCCCGGGCGGTCCCGGGCGGTCCCAGGCGGTCCCGGGCGGTCCCGGGCGGTCCCGGGCGATCCCGGGTGGTCCGAGGCAGTCCCGGGCGGTCCCGGGCGGTCCAGGGCGGTCCCGGGCGGTCCCGGGCGGTCCCGGGCGGTCCCGGGCGGTCCCGGGCGGTCCCGGGCGGTCCCGGGCGGTCCAGGGCGGTCCCGGGCGGTCCGGGGCGGTCCCGGGCGGTCTGGGGCGGTCCCGGGCGGTCCCGGGCGGTCCCGGGCGGTCCCGGGTGGTCCGGGGCGGTCCGGGGCGGTCCCGGGCGGTCCCGGGCGGTCCGGGGCGGTCCCGGGCGGTCCCGGGCGGTCCGGGGCGGTCCCGGGCGGTCCCGGGCGGTCCTGGGCAGTCCCGGGCGGTCCCGGGCGGTCCGGGGCGGTCCCGGGCGGTCCGGACCGGTCCTGGGCTGTCCGGGGCGTTCCAGGGCGGTCCCGGGCGGTCCAGGGCGGTCCCGGGCGGTCCCGGGCGGTCCCGGGCGGTCCCGGGCGGTCCCGGGCGGTCCGGGGCGGTCCCGGGCGGTCCAGGGCGGTCCCGGGCGGTCCCGGGCGGTCCCGGGTGGTCCCGGGCGGTCACGGGCACTCGCGGGCGGTCCTGGGCGGTCCGGGGCAGTCCGTGGCGGTCCGGGGCGGTCCCGGGCGGTCCGGCCCGGTCCCGGGCGGTCCGGGGCGTTCCAGGGCGGTCCCGGGTGGTCCAGGGCGGTCCTGGGCGGTCCCGGGCGGTCCCGGGCGGTCCCGAGCGTTCCCGGGCGGTCCCGGGCGGTCCGGGGCAGTCCCGGGCAGTCCGGGGCGGTCCCGGGCGGTCCGGGGCGGTCCCGGGCGGTCCCGGGCGTTCCCGGGCGGTCCCGGGCGGTCCCGGGCGGTCCGGGGCGGTCCGGGGCGGTCCCGGGCAGACCCGGGCGGTCCTGGGCGGTCCCAGGCGGTCCCGGGCGGTCCCGGGCAGTCCGGGGCGGTCCGGGGCGGTCCCGCCGGTCCCGGGCGGTCCGGGGCAGTCCAGGCCGGTCCCGGGCGGTCCCGGGCGGTCCGGGGCGGTCCCGGGCGGTCCTGGGCGGTCCCGGGCGGTCCCGGGCGGTCCTGGGCGGTCCCGGGCGGTCACGGGCGATGCCGGGTGGTCCGGGGCGATCCCGGGCGGTCCCGGGCGGTCCGGGGCGGTCCCGGGCGGTCCCGGGCGGTCCGGGGAGGTCCCGGGCGGTCCCGTGTGGTCCCGGGCGGTCCCAGACGGTCCGGGGCGGTCCCGGGCAGTCCCGGGCGGTCCGGGGCGGTCCCGGGCGGTCCCGGGCGGTCCGGGGTGGTCCCGGGCGGTCCCGGGCGGTCCCGGGCGGTCCGGAGCGGTCCCCGGCGGTCCCGGGCGGTCCCGGGCGGTCCCAGGCGGTCCCGGGCGGTCCAGGGCGGTCCCGGGCGATCCCGGGTGGTCCGAGGCAGTCCCAGGCGGTCCTGGGCGGTCCAGGGCGGTCCCGGGCGGTCCCGGGCGGTCACGGGTGGTCCCGGGCGGTCCCGGCCGGTCCCGGGCGGTTCCGGGCGGTCCCGGGCGGTCCCGGGCGGTCCGGGGCGGTCCCGGGCGGTCCGGAGCGGTCCCGGGCGGTCTGTTTCGGTCCCGGGCGGTCCCGGGTGGTCCTGGGCGGTCCCGGGCGGTCCCGGGCGGTCCCGGGCGGTCCCGGGCGGTTCGGGGCGGTCCCGGGCGGTCCGGGGCGGTCCCGGGCGGTCCCGGGCGGTCCCGGGCGGTCCGGGGCGGTCCAGGGTGGTCCCGGGCGGTCCCGGGCGGTCCCGGGCGGTCCCGGGCAGTCCCGGGCGGTCCGGGGCGGTCCGGGGCGTGCCCGGGCGATCCCGGGCGGTCCCGGGCTGTCCCGGGCAGTCCCGGGCGGTCCCGGGCGGTCCCGGGCGGTCCCGGGCGGTCCCGGGCGGTCCCGGGCGGACCCGGGTGGTCCCGGGCGGTCCCGGGCGGTCCCGGGCGTTCCCGGGCGGTCCCGGGCGGTCCGGGGCGGTCACGGGGCGGTCACGGGTGGTCCCAGGCGGTCCCGGGCGGTCCCGGGTGGTCCCGGGCGGTCCTGGGCGCTCCCGGGCGGTCCGGGGCGGTCCCGGGCGGTCCCGGGCAATCCCGGGCGGTCCCGGGCGGTCCCGGGCGGTCCGGGGCGGTCCTGGGCAGTCCGGGGCGGTCCGGGGCGGTCCCGGGCGGTCCCGGGCGGTCCGGGGCGGTCCTGGGCGGTCCTGGGCGGTCCCGGGCAGTCCGGGGCGGTCCCGGGCGGTCCCGGGCGGTCCGGGGCGGTCCCGGGCGGTCCCGGGCGGTCCCGGGCAGTCCGGGGCCGTCCCGGGCGGTCCGGGGCGGTCCCGGGCGGTCCGGGCCGGTCCCGGGCGGTCCGGGGCGGTCCCGGGCGGTCCCGGGCGGTCCGGGGCGGTCCCGGGCGGTCCCGTGTGGTCCCGGGCGGTCCCAGACGGTCCGGATGGTCCTGGGTGGTCCCGGGCGGTCCCGGGCGGTCCCGGGCGGTCCCGGGCGGTCCCGGGCAGTCCCGGGCGGTCCCGGGCAGTCCCGGGCAGTCCCGGGCGGACCCGGGCGGTCCCGGGCGGTCCCGGGCGGTCCCGGGCGGTCCCGGGCAGTCCCGGGCGGTCCTAGGCGGTCCGGGGCGGTCCCGGGTGGTCCCAGGCGGTCCCGGGCGGTCCCGGGTGGTCCCGGGCGGTCCCGGGCGCTCCCGGGCGGTCCGGGGCGGTCCCGGGCGGTCCCGGGCAATCCCGGGCGGTCCCGGGCGGTCCCGGGCGGTCCGGGGCGGTCCTGGGCCGTCCGGGGCAGTCCAGGGCGGTCCCGGGCGGTCCCGGGCGGTCCGGGGCGGTCCTGGGCGGTCCTGGGCGGTCCCGGGCAGTCCGGGGCGGTCCCGGGCGGTCCCGGGCGGTCCGGGGCGGTCCCGGGCGGTCCCGGGCGGTCCCGGGCAGTCCGGGGCCGTCCCGGGCGGTCCGGGGCGGTCCCGGGCGGTCCGAGCCGGTCCCGGGCGGTCCGGGGCGGTCCTGGGCGGTCCCGGGCGGTCCGGGGCGGTCCCGGGCGGTCCCGTGTGGTCCCGGGCGGTCACAGACGGTCCGGACGGTCCTGGGTGGTCCCGGGCGGTCCCGGGCGGTCCCGGGCGGTCCCGGGCGGTCCCGGGCGTTCCAGGGCGGTCCCGGGCGGTCCTGGGTGGTCCTGGGCGGTCCCGGGTGGTCCCGGGCGGTCCCGGGCGGTCCCGGGCGGTCCGGGGCGGTCCCGGGCGGTCCGGGGCGGTCCCGGGCGGTCCCGGGCGGTCCGGGGCGGTCCGGGGTGGTCCCGGGCGGTCCCGGGCGGTCCCGGGCAGTCCCGGGTGGTCCCGGGTGGTCTCGGGCACTCCCGGGCGGTCCGGGGTGGTCCCGGGCAGTCCCAGGCGGTCCCGGGCGGTCCCGGGCGGTCTGGGGCGGTCCTTGGCGGTCCGGGGCGGTCCGGGGCGGTCCCGGGCGGTCCCGGGCGGTCTGGGGCGGTCCTGGGCGGTCCCGGGCGGTCCCAGGCAGTCCGGGGCGGTCCCGGGCGGTCCCGGGCGGTCTCGGGCGGTCCGGGGCGGTCCCGGCCGGTCCCGGGCGGTCCTGGGCAGTCCGGGGCAGTCCCGGGCGGTCCGGGGCGGTCCCGGGCGGTCCGGGCCGGTCCCGGGTGGTCCCGGGCGTTCCAGGGCGGTCCCGGGTGGTCCAGGGCGGTCCTGGGCGGTCCCGGGCGGTCCCGGGCGGTCCCGAGCGGTCCCGGGCGGTCCCGGGCGGTCCGGGGCGGTCCCGGGCAGTCCAGGGCGGTCCCTGGCGGTCCGGGGTGGTCCCGGGCGGTCCCGGGCGTTCCCGGGCGGTCCCGGGCGGTCCCGGGCGGTCCGGGGCCGTCCCGGGCGGTCCGGGGCGGTCCCGGGCGGTCCGGGCCGGTCCCGGGCGGTCCGGGGCGGTCCCGGGCGGTCCCGGGCGGTCCGGGGCGGTCCCGGGCGGTCCCGTGTGGTCCCGGGCGGTCCCAGACGGTCCGGACGGTCCTGGGTGGTCCCGGGCGGTCCCGGGCGGTCCCGGGCGGTCCCGGCGGTCCCGGGCAGTCCCGGGCGGTCCCGGGCGGTCCCGGGCAGTCCCGGGCGGACCCGGGCGGTCCCGGGCGGTCCCGGGCGGTCCCGGGCGGTCCCGGGCAGTCCCGGGCGGTCCTAGGCGGTCCGGGGCGGTCCCGGGTGGTCCCAGGCGGTCCCGGGCGGTCCCGGGTGGTCCCGGGCGGTCCCGGGCGCTCCCGGGCGGTCCGGGGCGGTCCCGGGCGGTCCCGGGCAGTCCCGGGCGGTCCCGGGCGGTCCCGGGCGGTCCCGGGCGGTCCGGGTGGTCCCGGGCGGTCCCGGGCGGTCCCGGGCGGTCCGGAGCGGTCCCCCGGCGGTCCCGGGCGGTCCCGAGCGGTCCCAGGCGGTCCCGGGCGGTCCAGGGCGGTCCCGGGCGATCCCGGGTGGTCCGAGGCAGTCCCGGGCGGTCCCGGGCGGTCCAGGGCGGTCCCGGGCGGTCCCGGGCGGTCACGGGCGGTCCCGGGCGGTCCCGGGCGGTCCCGGGCGGTTCCGGGCGGTCCCGGGCGGTCCCGGGCGGTCCGGGGCGGTCCCGGGCGGTCCGGGGCGGTCCCGGGCGGTCTGGTTCGGTCCCGGGCGGTCCCGGGTGGTCCTGGGCGGTCCCGGGCGGTCCCGGGCGGTCCCGGGCGGTCCCGGGCGGTTCGGGGCGGTCCCGGGCGGTCCGGGCGGTCCCGGGCGGTCCCGGGCGGTCCCGGGCCGTCGGGGCGGTCCGGGGCGGTCCAGGGCGGTCCCGGGCGGTCCCGGGCGGTCCCGGGCTGTCCCGGGCAGTGCCGGGCGGTCCCGGGCGGTTCCGGGCGGTCCTGGGCGGTCCCGGGCGGACCCGGGCGGTCCCGGGCGGTCCCGGGCGGTCCCGGGCGGTCCCGGGCGGTCCCGGGCGGTCCCGGGCGGTCCGGGGCGGTCCCCGGTGGTCCCAGGCGGTCCCGGGCGGTCCCGGGTGGTCCCGGGCGGTCCCGGGCGCTCCCGGGCGGTCCGGGGCGGTCCCGGGCGGTCCCGGGCAATCCCGGGCGGGCCCGGGCGGTCCCGGGCGGTCCGGGGCGGTCCTGGGCAGTCCGGGGCGGTCCGGGGCGGTCCCGGGCGGTCCCGGGCGGTCCGGGGCGGTCCTGGGCGGTGCTGCGCGGTCCCGGGCAGTCCGGGGCGGTCCCGGGCGGTCCCGGGCGGTCCGGGGCGGTCCCGGGCGGTCCCGGGCGGTCCCGGGCAGTCGGGGCCGTCCCGGGCGGTCCGGGCGGTCCCGGGCGGTCCGGGCCGGTCCCGGGCGGTCCGGGGCGGTCCCGGGCGGTCCCGGGCGGTCCGGGCGGTCCCGGGCGGTCCCGTGTGGTCCCGGGCGGTCCCAGACGGTCCGGACGGTCCTGGGTGGTTGCGGGCGGTCCCGGGCGGTCCCGGGCGGTCCCGGGCGGTCCCGGGCGTTCCAGGGCGGTCCCGGGCGGTCCCGGGTGGTCCTGCGCGGTCCCAGGCGGTCCCGGGCGGTCCCGGGCGGTCCCGGGCGGTCCGGGGCGGTCCCGGGCAGTCCAGGGCGGTCCCGAGCGGTCCCGGGCGGTCCCGGACGGTCCGGGCGGTCCGGGGTGGTCCCGGGCGGTCCCGGGCGGTCCCGGGCGGTCCCGGGCGGTCCCGGGCGGTCCGGGGTGGTCCGGGGCGTGCCCGGGCGGTCCCGGGCGGTCCCGCGCTGTCCCGGGCGGTACCGGGCGGTCCTGGGCGGTCCCGGGCGGTCCCGGGCGGTCCCGGGCGGTCCGGGGCGGTCCCGGGCGGTCCCGGGCGGTCCGGGCGGTCCGGGTGGTCCTGGGCGGTCCCGGGCGGTCACGGGCGATGCCGGTGGTCCGGGGCGATCCCGGGCGGTCCCGGGCGGTCCCGGGCAGTCCCGGGCGGTCCGGGGCGGTCCCGGCGGTCCCGGGCGGTCTGGGTTGGTCCCGGGCGGTCCCGGGCGGTCCGGGCGGTCCGGAGCGGTCCCCGGCGGTCCCGGGCGGTCCCGGGCGGTCCCAGGCGGTCCCGGGCGGTCCAGGGCGGTCCCGGGCGATCCCGGGTGGTCCGAGGCAGTCCCAGGCGGTCCCGGGCGGTCCAGGGCGGTCCCGGGCGGTCCCGGGCGGTCCCGGGCGGTCCCGGGCGGTCCGGGCGGTTCCGGGCGGTCCCGGGCGGTCCCGGGCGGTCCGGGCGGTCCCGGGCGGTCCGGGGCGGTCCCGGGCGGTCTGGTTCGGTCCCGGGCGGTCCCGGGTGGTCCTGGGCGGTCCCGGGCGGTCCCGGGCGGTCCCGGGCGGTCCCGGGCGGTTCGGGGCGGTCCCGGGCGGTCCGGGGCGGTCCCGGGCGGTCCCGGGCGGTCCCGGGCGGTCCGGGGCGGTCCGGGGCAGTCCAGGGCGGTCCCGGGCGGTCCCGGGCGGTCCCGGGCTGTCCCGGGCAGTGCCGGGCGGTCCCGGGCGGTTCCGGGCGGTCCTGGGCGGTCCCGGGCGACCCGGGCGGTCCCGGGCGGTCCCGGGCGGTCCCGGGCGTTCCCGGGCGGTCCCGGGCGGTCCGGGGCGGTCACGGGGCGGTCACGGGTGGTCCCAGGCGGTCCCGGGCGGTCCCGGGTGGTCCCGGGCGGTCCTGGGCGCTCCCGGGCGGTCCGGGGCGGTCCCGGGCGGTCCCGGGCAATCCCGGGCGGTCCCGGGCGGTCCCGGGCGGTCGGGGCGGTCCTGGGCAGTCCGGGGCGGTCCGGGGCGGTCCGGGCGGTCCCGGGCGGTCCGGGGCGGTCCTGGGCGGTCCTGGGCGGTCCCGGGCAGTCCGGGGCGGTCCCGGGCGGTCCCGGGCGGTCCGGGCGGTCCCGGGCGGTCCCGGGCGGTCCCGGGCAGTCCGGGGCCGTCCCGGGCGGTCCGGGGCGGTCCCGGGCGGTCCGGGCCGGTCCCGGGCGGTCCGGGGCGGTCCCGGGCGGTCCCGGGCGGTCCGGGGCGGTCCCGGGCGGTCCCGTGTGGTCCCGGGCGGTCCCAGACGGTCCGGATGGTCCTGGGTGGTCCCGGGCGGTCCCGGGCGGTCCCGGGCGGTCCCGGGCGGTCCCGGGCAGTCCCGGGCGGTCCCGGGCAGTCCCGGGCAGTCCCGGGCGGACCCGGGCGTCCCGGGCGGTCCCGGGCGGTCCCGGGCGGTCCCGGGCAGTCCCGGGCGGTCCTAGGCGGTCCGGGGCGGTCCCGGGTGGTCCCAGGCGGTCCCGGGCGGTCCCGGGTGGTCCCGGGCGGTCCCGGGCGCTCCCGGGCGGTCCGGGGCGGTCCCGGGCGGTCCCGGGCAATCCCGGGCGGTCCCGGGCGGTCCCGGGCGGTCCGGGGCGGTCCTGGGCCGTCCGGGGCAGTCCAGGGCGGTCCCGGGCGGTCCCGGGCGGTCCGGGGCGGTCCTGGGCGGTCCTGGGCGGTCCCGGGCAGTCCGGGGCGGTCCCGGGCGGTCCCGGGCGGTCCGGGGCGGTCCCGGGCGGTCCCGGGCGGTCCCGGGCAGTCCGGGGCCGTCCCGGGCGGTCCGGGGCGGTCCCGGGCGGTCCGAGCCGGTCCCGGGCGGTCCGGGGCGGTCCTGGGGCGGTCCCGGGCGGTCCGGGGCGGTCCCGGGCGGTCCCGTGTGGTCCCGGGCGGTCACAGACGGTCCGGACGGTCCTGGGTGGTCCCGGGCGGTCCCGGGCGGTCCCGGGCGGTCCCGGGCGGTCCCGGGCGTTCCAGGGCGGTCCCGGGCGGTCTGGGCTGTCCTGGGCGGTCCCGGGTGGTCCCGGGCGGTCCCGGGCGGTCCCGGGCGGTCCGGGGCGGTCCCGGGCGGTCCGGGGCGGTCCCGGGCGGTCCCGGGCGGTCCGGGCGGTCGGGGTGGTCCCGGGCGGTCCCGGGCGGTCCCGGGCAGTCCCGGGTGGTCCCGGGTGGTCTCGGGCACTCCCGGGCGGTCCGGGGTGGTCCCGGGCAGTCCCAGGCGGTCCCGGGCGGTCCCGGGCGGTCTGGGGCGGTCCTTGGCGGTCCGGGGCGGTCCGGGGCGGTCCCGGGCGGTCCGGGCGGTCTGGGGCGGTCCTGGGCGGTCCCGGGCGGTCCCAGGCAGTCCGGGGCGGTCCCGGGCGGTCCCGGGCGGTCTCGGGCGGTCCGGGGCGGTCCCGGCCGGTCCCGGGCGGTCCTGGGCAGTCCGGGGCAGTCCCGGGCGGTCCGGGGCGGTCCCGGGCGGTCCGGGCCGGTCCCGGGTGGTCCCGGGCGTTCCAGGGCGGTCCCGGGTGGTCCAGGGCGGTCCTGGGCGGTCCCGGGCGGTCCCGGGCGGTCCCGAGCGGTCCCGGGCGGTCCCGGGCGGTCCGGGGCGGTCCCGGGCAGTCCAGGGCGGTCCCTGGCGGTCCGGGGTGGTCCCGGGCGGTCCCGGGCGTTCCCGGGCGGTCCCGGGCGGTCCCGGGCGGTCCGGGGCCGTCCCGGGCGGTCCGGGGCGGTCCCGGGCGGTCCGGGCCGGTCCCGGGCGGTCCGGGGCGGTCCCGGGCGGTCCCGGGCGGTCCGGGGCGGTCCCGGGCGGTCCCGTGTGGTCCCCGGGCGGTCCCAGACGGTCCGGACGGTCCTGGGTGGTCCCGGGCGGTCCGGGCGGTCCCGGGCGGTCCCGGGCGGTCCCGGGCAGTCCCGGGCGGTCCCGGGCAGTCCCGGGCGGACCCGGGCGGTCCGGGCGGTCCCGGGCGGTCCCGGGCGGTCCCGGGCAGTCCCGGGCGGTCCTAGGCGGTCCGGGGCGGTCCCGGGTGGTCCCAGGCGGTCCCGGGCGGTCCCGGGTGGTCCCCGGGCGGTCCCGGGCGCTCCCGGGCGTCCGGGGCGGTCCCGGGCGGTCCCGGGCAGTCCCGGGCGGTCCCGGGCGGTCCCGGGCGGTCCCGGGCGGTCCGGGGTGGTCCCGGGCGGTCCCGGGCGGTCCCGGGCGGTCCGGAGCGGTCCCCGGCGGTCCCGGGCGGTCCCGAGCGGTCCCAGGCGGTCCCGGGCGGTCCAGGGCGGTCCCGGGCGATCCCGGGTGGTCCGAGGCAGTCCCGGGCGGTCCCGGGCGGTTCCAGGGCGGTCCCGGGCGGTCCCGGGCGGTCACGGGCGGTCCCGGGCGGTCCCGGGCGGTCCCGGGCGGTTCCGGGCGGTCCCGGGCGGTCCCGGGCGGTCCGGGGCGGTCCCGGGCGGTCCGGGGCGGTCCCGGGCGGTCTGGTTCGGTCCCGGGCGGTCCCGGGTGGTCCTGGGCGGTCCCGGGCGGTCCCGGGCGGTCCCGGGCGGTCCCGGGCGGTTCGGGGCGGTCCCGGGCGGTCCGGGGCGGTCCCGGGCGGTCCCGGGCGGTCCCGGGCCGTCCGGGGCGGTCCGGGCGGTCCAGGGCGGTCCCGGGCGGTCCCGGGCGGTCCCGGGCTGTCCCGGGCAGTGCCGGGCGGTCCCGGGCGGTTCCGGGCGGTCCTGGGCGGTCCCGGGCGGACCCGGGCGGTCCCGGGCGGTCCCGGGCGGTCCCGGGCGGTCCCGGGCGGTCCCGGGCGGTCCCGGGCGGTCCCGGGGTGGGCGGTCCCCGGTGGTCCCAGGCGGTCCCGGGCGGTCCCGGGTGGTCCCGGGCGGTCCCGGGCGCTCCCGGGCGGTCCGGGGCGGTCCCGGGCGGTCCCGGGCAATCCCGGGCGGGCCCGGGCGGTCCCGGGCGGTCGGGCGGTCCTGGGCAGTCCGGGGCGGTCCGGGGCGGTCCCGGGCGGTCCCGGGCGGTCCGGGGCGGTCCTGGGCGGTGCTGCGCGGGTCCCGGGCAGTCCGGGGCGGTCCCGGGCGGTCCCGGGCGGTCCGGGGCGGTCCCGGGCGGTCCCCGGGCGGTCCCGGGCAGTCCGGGGCCGTCCCGGGCGGTCCGGGGCGGTCCCGGGCGGTCCGGGCCGGTCCCGGGCGGTCCGGGGCGGTCCCGGGCGGTCCCGGGCGGTCCGGGGCGGTCCCGGGCGGTCCCGTGTGGTCCCGGGCGGTCCCAGACGGTCCGGACGGTCCTGGGTGGTTGCGGGCGGTCCCGGGCGGTCCCGGGCGGTCCCGGGCGGTCCCGGGCGTTCCAGGGCGGTCCCGGGCGGTCCCGGGTGGTCCTGCGCGGTCCCAGGCGGTCCCGGGCGGTCCCGGGCGGTCCCGGGCGGTCCGGGCGGTCCCGGGCAGTCCAGGGCGGTCCCGAGCGGTCCCCGGGCGGTCCCGGCGGTCCGGGGCGGTCCGGGTGGTCCCGGGCGGTCCCGGGCGGTCCCGGCGGTCCCGGGCGGTCCCGGGCGGTCCGGGGTGGTCCGGGGCGTGCCCGGGCGGTCCCGGGCGGTCCCGCGCTGTCCCGGGCGGTACCGGGCGGTCCTGGGCGGTTCCCGGGCGTCCGGGCGGTCCCGGGCGGTCCGGGCGGTCCCGGGGCGGTCCCGGGCGGTCCCGGGCGGTCCGGGCGGTCCCGGGTGGTCCTGGGCGGTCCCGGGCGGTCACGGGCGATGCCGGGTGGTCCGGGGCGATCCCGGGCGGTCCCGGGCGGTCCCGGGCAGTCCCGGGCGGTCCGGGGCGGTCCCGGGCGGTCCCGGGCGGTCTGGGGTGGTCCCGGGCGGTCCCGGGCGGTCCCGGGCGGTCCGGAGCGGTCCCCGGCGGTCCCGGGCGGTCCCGGGCGGTCCCAGGCGGTCCCGGGCGGTCCAGGGCGGTCCCGGGCGATCCCGGGTGGTCCGAGGGCAGTCCCAGGCGGTCCCGGGCGGTCCAGGGCGGTCCCGGGCGGTCCCGGGCGGTCCCGGGCGGTCCCGGGCGGTCCCGGGCGGTTCCGGGCGGTCCCGGGCGGTCCCGGGCGGTCCGGGGCGGTCCCGGGCGGTCCGGGGCGGTCCCGGGCGGTCTGGTTCGGTCCCGGGCGGTCCGGGTGGTCCTGGGCGGTCCCGGGCGGTCCCGGGCGGTCCCGGGCGGTCCCGGCGGTTCGGGGCGGTCCCGGGCGGTCCGGGGCGGGTCCCGGGCGGTCCCGGGCGGTCCCGGGCGGTCCGGGGCGGTCCGGGGCAGTCCAGGGCGGTCCCGGGCGGTCCCGGGCGGTCCCGGGCTGTCCCGGGCAGTGCCGGGCGGTCCCGGGCGGTCCGGGCGGTCCTGGGCGGTCCCGGGCGGACCCGGGCGGTCCCGGGCGGTCCCGGGCGGTCCCGGGCGGTCCTGGGCGGTCCGGGGCGGTCCCGGGCGGTCCCGGGCGGTCCCGGGCGGTCCCGGGTGGTCCCGGGCGGTCCCGGGCGCTCCCGGGCGGTCCGGGGCGTCCCGGGGCGGTCCCGGGCAATCCCGGGCGGTCCCGGGCGGTCCCGGGCGGTCGGGGCGGTCCTGGGCAGTCCGGGGCGGTCCGTGGCGGTCCCGGGCGGTCCCGGGCGGTCCCGGGCGGTCCGGGGCGGTCCTGGGCGGTGCTGCGCGGTCCCGGGCAGTCCGGGGCGGTCCCGGGCGGTCCCGGGCGGTCCGGGGCGGTCCCGGGCGGTCCCGGGCAGTCCGGGGCCGTCCCGGGCGGTCCGGGGCGGTCCCGGGCGGTCCTGGGCGGTCCGGGGCGGTCCCGGGCGGTCCCGGGCGGTCCCGGGCGGTCCCGGGTGGTCCCGGGTGGTCCCGGGCGCTCCCGGGCGGTCCGGGGCGGTCCCGGGCGGTCCCGGGCAATCCCGGGCGGTCCCGGGCGGTCCCGGGCGGTCCGGGCGGTCCTGGGCAGTCCGGGGCGGTCCGGGGCGGTCCCGGGCGGTCCCGGGCGGTCCTGGGCGGTCCGGGGCGGTCCTGGGCGGTGCTGCGCGGTCCCGGGCAGTCCGGGGCGGTCCCGGGCGGTCCCGGGCGGTCCGGGGCGGTCCCGGGCGGTCCGGGCAGTCCGGGGCCGTCCCGGGCGGTCCGGGGCGGTCCCGGGCGGTCCGGGCCGGTCCCGGGCGGTCCGGGGCGGTCCCGGGCGGTCCCGGGCGGTCCGGGGCGGTCCCGGGCGGTCCCGTGTGGTCCCGGGCGGTCCCAGACGGTCCGGACGGTCCTGGGTGGTCGCGGGCGGTCCCGGGCGGTCCCGGGCGGTCCCGGGCGGTCCCGGGCGGTCCCGGGCGTTCCAGGGCGGTCCCGGGCGGTCCCGGGTGGTCCCGGGCGGTCCCAGGCGGTCCCGGGCGGTCCCGGGCGGTCCCGGGCGGTCCGGGGCGGTCCCGGGCGGTCCAGGGCGGTCCCGAGCGGTCCCGGGCGGTCCCGGGCGGTCCGGGGCGGTCCGGGGTGGTCCCGGGCGGTCCCGGGCGGTCCCGGGCGGTCCCGGGCGGTCCCGGGCGGTC
Organism: Petromyzon marinus; assembly: GCF_048934315.1. Lineage (NCBI taxonomy): Eukaryota > Metazoa > Chordata > Hyperoartia > Petromyzontiformes > Petromyzontidae > Petromyzon > Petromyzon marinus. Next base: position 3,024 of record NW_027422917.1, on the reverse strand, counting down.
CGGGGTGGTCCGGGGCGTGCCCGGGCGGTCCCGGGCGGTCCCGGGCTGTCCCGGGCAGTCCCGGGCGGTCCCGGGCGGTCCCGGGCGGTCCCGGGCGGTCCCGGCGGACCCGGGCGGTCCCGGGCGGTCCCGGGCGGTCCCGGGCGTTCCCGGGCGGTCCTGGGCGGTCCGGGGCGGTCCCGGTGGTCCCAGGCGGTCCCGGGCGGTCCCGGGTGGTCCCGGGCGGTCCCGGGCGCTCCCGGGCGGTCCGGGGCGGTCCCGGGCAATCCCGGGCGGTCCCGGGCGGTCCCGGGCGATCCGGGGCGGTCCTGGGCAGTCCGGGGCGGTCCGGGGCGGTCCCGGGCGGTCCCGGGCGGTCCGGGCGGTCCTGGGCGGTCCTGGGCGGTCCCGGGCAGTCCGGGGCGGTCCCGGGCGTCCCGGGCGGTCCGGGGCGGTCCCGGGCGGTCCCGGGCGGTCCCGGGCAGTCCGGGGCCGTCCCGGGCGGTCCGGGGCGGTCCCGGGCGGTCCGGGCCGGTCCCGGGCGGTCCGGGGCGGTCCCGGGCGGTCCCGGGCGGTCCGGGGCGGTCCCGGGCGGTCCCGTGTGGTCCCGGGCGGTCCCAGACGGTCCGGACGGTCCTGGGTGGTCCCGGGCGGTCCCGGGCGGTCCGGGCGTTCCAGGGCGGTCCCGGGCAGTCCCGGGTGGTCCTGGGCGGTCCCGGGCGGTCCCAGGTGGTCCGGGCGGTCCCGGGCGGTCCGGGGCGGTCCCGGGCGGTCCGGGGGCGGTCCCGAGCGGTCCCGGGCGGTCCCGGGCGGTGCGGGGGCGGTCCGGGGTGGTCCCGGCGGTCCCGGGCGGTCCCGGGCGGTCCCGGGCGGTCCCGGGCGGTCCGGGGCGGTCCTGGGCGGTCCCGGGCGGTCCCGGGCGGTCCCGAGCGGTCCCGGGCGGTCGCGGGCGGTCCGGGGCGGTCCCGGGCAGTCCGGGGCGGTCCCGGGCGGTCCACGGCGGTCCCGGGCGGTCCCGGGCGTTCCCGGGCGGTCCCAGGCGGTCCCGGGCGGTCCGGGGCGGTCCGGGGCGGTCCTGGGCGGTCCCGGGCGGTCCCGGGCGGTCCCGGGCGGTCCCGGGTGGTCCTGGGCGGTCCCGGGCGGTCACGGGCGATGCCGGGTGGTCCGGGGCGATCCCGGGCGGTCCCGGGCGGTCCCGGGCAGTCCCGGGCGGTCCGGGGCGGTCCCGGGCGGTCCCGGGCGGTCCGGGGTGGTCCCGGGCGGTCCCGGGCGGTCCCGGGCGGTCCGGAGCGGTCCCCGGCGGTCCCGGGCGGTCCCGAGCGGTCCCAGGCGGTCCCGGGCGGTCCAGGGCGGTCCCGGGCGATCCCGGGTGGTCCGAGGCAGTCCCGGGCGGTCCCGGGCGGTCCAGGGCGGTCCCGGGCGGTCCCGGGCGGTCACGGGCGGTCCCGGGCGGTCCGGCGGTCCCGGGCGGTTCCGGGCGGTCCCGGGCGGTCCCGGGCGGTCCGGGGCGGTCCCGGGCGGTCCGGGGCGGTCCCGGGCGGTCTGGTTCGGTCCCGGGCGGTCCGGGTGGTCCTGGGCGGTCCCGGGCGGTCCCGGGCGGTCCCGGGCGGTCCCGGGCGGTTCGGGGCGGTCCGGGCGGTCCGGGGCGGTCCCGGGCGGTCCCGGGCGGTCCCGGCGGTCCGGGCGGTCCGGGGCGGTCCAGGGCGGTCCCGGGCGGTCCCGGGCGGTCCCGGGCTGTCCCGGGCTGTCCCGGGCAGTGCCGGGCGGTCCCGGGCGGTTCCGGGCGGTCCTGGGCGGTCCCGGGCGGACCCGGGCGGTCCCGGGCGGTCCGGGCGGTCCCGGGCGGTCCCGGGCGGTCCCGGGCGGTCCCGGGCGGTCCGGGGCGGTCCCCGGTGGTCCCAGGCGGTCCCGGGCGGTCCCGGGTGGTCCCGGGCGGTCCCGGGCGCTCCCGGGCGGTCCGGGGCGGTCCCGGGCGGTCCCGGGCAATCCCGGGCGGGGCCCGGGCGGTCCCGGGCGGTCCGGGGCGGTCCTGGGCAGTCCGGGGCGGTCCGGGGCGGTCCCGGGCGGTCCCGGGCGGTCCGGGGCGGTCCTGGGCGGTGCTGCGCGGTCCCGGGCAGTCCGGGGCGGTCCCGGGCGGTCCCGGGCGGTCCGGGGCGGTCCCGGGCGGTCCCGGGCGGTCCCGGGCAGTCCGGTGCCGTCCCGGGCGGTCCGGGCGTCCCGGGCGGTCCGGGCCGGTCCCGGGCGGTCCGGGGCGGTCCCGGGCGGTCCCGGGCGGTCCGGGGCGGTCCCGGGCGGTCCCGTGTGGTCCCGGGCGGTCCCAGACGGTCCGGACGGTCCTGGGTGGTTGCGGGCGGTCCGGGCGGTCCCGGGCGGTCCCGGGCGGTCCCGGGCGTTCCAGGGCGGTCCCGGCGGTCCCGGGTGGTCCTGCGCGGTCCCAGGCGGTCCCGGGCGGTCCGGGCGGTCCCCGGGCGGTCCGGGGCGGTCCCGGGCGGTCCAGGGCGGTCCCGAGCGGTCCCGGGCGGTCCCGGACGGTCCGGGGCGGTCCGGGGTGGTCCCGGGCGGTCCCGGGCGGTCCCGGGCGGTCCCGGGCGGTCCCGGGCGGTCCGGGGTGGTCCGGGGCGTGCCCGGGCGGTCCCGGGCGGTCCCGCGCTGTCCCCGGGCGGTCCCGGGCGGTCCTGGGCGGTCCCGGGCGGCCGGGCGGTCCGGGGCGGTCCGGGCGGTCCCGGGCGGTCCCGGGCGGTCCCGGGCGGTCCCGGGTGGTCCTGGGCGGTCCCGGGCGGTCACGGGCGATGCCGGGTGGTCCGGGGCGATCCCGGGCGGTCCCGGGCGGTCCCGGGCAGTCCCGGGCGGTCCGGGGCGGTCCCGGGCGGTCCCGGGCGGTCTGGGGTGGTCCCGGGCGGTCCCGGGCGGTCCCGGGCGGTCCGGAGCGGTCCCCGGCGGTCCCGGGCGGTCCGGGCGGTCCAGGCGGTCCCGGGCGGTCCAGGGCGGTCCCGGGCGATCCCGGGTGGTCCGAGGCAGTCCAGGCGGTCCGGGCGGTCCAGGCGG
>NW_027422916.1:50000-52500 GCF_048934315.1 Petromyzon marinus | reverse complement strand
GTCCGACAAACTTCAAGAGTTTGACGGACAGATGATTGGAGGCGCAGCTGTTGGTATACAGGGAGAAGAGCAGTGGGCAAAGGACGCAGCCCTGAGGAGTTCCCGTGCTGATGGACCTGGAGTCAGAGACTTCTGTTCCCGGCTTAACGCACTGCTTCCTGTCAGAGAGGAAGTCTGTGATCCACCTGCAGGTGGAGTAGGGCACGTTCAGCTGGAAGAGCTTGTCCTGAAGCAGGGCAGGGATGATGGTGTTGAAGGCAGAGCTGAAGTCCACAAACAGGATCCTGGCGTAGGATGCTGGGGCGTCCACATGCTGTAGGGTGAAGTGGAGGGCCATGTTAACTGCGTCGTCCACAGACCTGTTGGCTCTGTAGGCAAACTGAAGGGGGTCCAGGAGAGGGTCTGTGATGGCTTTGAGGTGTGCCAGGAGCAGGCGCTCAAAAGACTTCATTACCACAGATGTAAGGGCGACCGGTCTGTAATCATTTAGTCCTGTTGGCCTTAGCTTTTGGGCACAGCGATGATGGTGGAGGACTTGAGACAGGCTGGTACATGGCATGTCTCCAGGGAGGTGTTAAAGATGTTGGTGAACACCGGAGACAGCTGGCCAGCGCAGTGCCTGAGGGTGGCTGGAGAGACAGAGTCCGGCCCGGCTGCTTTGCGTGGATTCTGCCTCTTGAAAAGCCCATTAACTTCTCCCTCCTGAAAGGAGAGAGTCGTTTCTGTAGTATGGGTGGGGGATGGGCCTCTTGGGTGGGAAGGGGTGGTTCAGGACAGTCCAATTGTCTTTCAAATCTACGGTAGAACTCGTTCAGGTCGTTGGCTAGGCGGGAGTCGTTAGTGGTGTGGGGCGCTCTGGGTTTGTAGTTGGTGATGTGCCTGAGCCCTTTGGCAGACAGAAGCAGCGTCGTTAGTAGAGAACTGGTGTTTTAGTGTCTCTGAGTACAGTCGTTTAGCCTCTCTCACCGCTTTGCTAAACCTGTTCTTCGACTCCTTGAATCTGTCTCTATCCCCACTCCTAAACGCTTCCTCCTTCTCCAACCTCAACCTTTTGAGCTTTGCTGAGAACCAGGGCTTGTTGTTGTTAAAGTTCACCCTGGTACGTGTTGGGATACAGCAGTCCTCACAGAAGCTGATGTACACAGCCTCTGTGAGTTCATCCAGACTATTGGTAGCAGTCGTGAACATATCCCAGTCAGTACAGTCTAAGCACGCCCGCAAATCTTCCACAGCCTCACTGGTCCACTGTTTAGATGTCCTCACAGCAGGTTTACAGAGTTTTTAGTTGCTGCCTGTATGCACGAATCAGGTGGACCAAGGGAGTTCTGTGCGAGCCGAACAGCCCCGTGACCCACAAGAGAAACATCCCCGCCAAATTCGAGCGTTTGACGGGGTCTATCCGTGAAAAAATATTCACGTTTTTGAGTGCACATGCATTTCTGCTGCAAATGCCTCTGGAAGTTTCATGCCGTTCGTATGCCAATTGTGGCAACACGAAAATGACCCGTTTTCCCATTCCGAGGGATTTCTGTGCGACCCTAACAGCCCCGTGAGCCACAAGAGACACATCCCCGCCAATTTCTAGCGTTTCACGGGGTCTATCCGTGAAAAATATAGACGTTTTTGAGTGCACATGCATTTCTGCTGCAGATGCCTCTGGAAGTTTCATGCCGTTCGTACGCAATGTGGCAACACGAAAATGACCCCTTTTCCCATTCCGAGGGATTTCTGTGCGACCCTAACTAACAGCGCCCGTGAGCCACAAGAGAGACATCCCCGCCAATTTATAGCGTTTCACGGGGTCTATCCGTGAAAAATATAGACGTTTTTGAGTGCACATGCATTCCTGCTGCAAATGCCTCTGGAAGTTTCATGCCGTTCCTATGCAATGTGGCCACACAAAAATGACCCGTTTTCCCATTCCGAGGCATTTCTGTGCGACCCTAACAGCCCCGTGAGCCACAAGAGAGACATCCCCGCCAACTTCTAGCGTTTGACGGGGTCTATGCGTGAAAAATATTAAAATTTTTGAGTGCACGTGCCTTTCTGCTGCAAATGCCTCTGGAAGTTTCATGGCGTTCCTATGCAATGTGGCAACACGAAAATGACCCCTTTTCCCATTCCGAGGGAGTTCTGTGCCACCCTAACAGCCCCGTGAGCCACAAGAGACACATCCCCGCCAATTTCTAGCGTTTCACGGGGTCTATCCGTGAAACATATAGAAGTTTTTGAGTGCACATGCATTTCCTGCTGCAAATGCCTCTGGAAGTTTCATGCGGTTCGTACGCAATGTGGCAACACGAAAATGACCCGTTTTCCCATTCCCAGGGATTTCTGTGCGACCCGAACAGCCCCGTGAGCCACAAGAGACACATCCCCGCCCAATTTCTAGCGTTTCACGGGGTCTATCCGTGAAAAATATCAATTTTTTTTTGACTGCACATGCATTTCTGCTGCAAATGCCTCTGGAAGTTGCATGCGGTTCGCATGCAATGTGGCG
>NW_027422916.1:37500-40000 GCF_048934315.1 Petromyzon marinus | reverse complement strand
CCGGTCTGTAATCATTTAGTCCTGTTGGCCTTAGCTTTTTGGGCACAGCGATGATGGTGGAGGACTTGAGACAGGCTGGTACATGGCATGTCTCCAGGGAGGTGTTAAAGATGTTGGTGAACACCGGAGACAGCTGGCCAGCGCAGTGCCTGAGGGTGGCTGGAGAGACAGAGTCCGGCCCGGCTGCTTTGCGTGGATTCTGCCTCTTGAAAAGCCCATTAACTTCTCCCTCCTGAAAGGAGAGAGTCGTTTCTGTAGTATGGGTGGGGGATGGGGCCTCTTGGGTGGGAAGGGGTGGTTCAGGACAGTCCAATTGTCTTTCAAATCTACGGTAGAACTCGTTCAGGTCGTTGGCTAGGCGGGAGTCGTTAGTGGTGTGGGGCGCTCTGGGTTTGTAGTTGGTGATGTGCCTGAGCCCTTTGGCAGACAGAAGCAGCGTCGTTAGTAGAGAACTGGTGTTTTAGTGTCTCTGAGTACAGTCGTTTAGCCTCTCTCACCGCTTTGCTAAACCTGTTCTTCGACTCCTTGAATCTGTCTCTATCCCCACTCCTAAACGCTTCCTCCTTCTCCAACCTCAACCTTTTGAGCTTTGCTGAGAACCAGGGCTTGTTGTTGTTAAAGTTCACCCTGGTACGTGTTGGGATACAGCAGTCCTCACAGAAGCTGATGTACACAGCCTCTGTGAGTTCATCCAGACTATTGGTAGCAGTCGTGAACATATCCCAGTCAGTACAGTCTAAGCACGCCCGCAAATCTTCCACAGCCTCACTGGTCCACTGTTTAGATGTCCTCACAGCAGGTTTACAGAGTTTTAGTTGCTGCCTGTATGCACGAATCAGGTGGACCAAGGGAGTTCTGTGCGAGCCGAACAGCCCCGTGACCCACAAGAGAAACATCCCCGCCAAATTCGAGCGTTTGACGGGGTCTATCCGTGAAAAAATATTCACGTTTTTGAGTGCACATGCATTTCTGCTGCAAATGCCTCTGGAAGTTTCATGCCGTTCGTATGCCAATTGTGGCAACACGAAAATGACCCGTTTTCCCATTCCGAGGGATTTCTGTGCGACCCTAACAGCCCCGTGAGCCACAAGAGACACATCCCCGCCAATTTCTAGCGTTTCACGGGGTCTATCCGTGAAAAATATAGACGTTTTTGAGTGCACATGCATTTCTGCTGCAGATGCCTCTGGAAGTTTCATGCCGTTCGTACGCAATGTGGCAACACGAAAATGACCCCTTTTCCCATTCCGAGGGATTTCTGTGCGACCCTAACTAACAGCGCCCGTGAGCCACAAGAGAGACATCCCCGCCAATTTATAGCGTTTCACGGGGTCTATCCGTGAAAAATATAGACGTTTTTGAGTGCACATGCATTCCTGCTGCAAATGCCTCTGGAAGTTTCATGCCGTTCCTATGCAATGTGGCCACACAAAAATGACCCGTTTTCCCATTCCGAGGCATTTCTGTGCGACCCTAACAGCCCCGTGAGCCACAAGAGAGACATCCCCGCCAACTTCTAGCGTTTGACGGGGTCTATGCGTGAAAAATATTAAAATTTTTGAGTGCACGTGCCTTTCTGCTGCAAATGCCTCTGGAAGTTTCATGGCGTTCCTATGCAATGTGGCAACACGAAAATGACCCCTTTTCCCATTCCGAGGGAGTTCTGTGCCACCCTAACAGCCCCGTGAGCCACAAGAGACACATCCCCGCCAATTTCTAGCGTTTCACGGGGTCTATCCGTGAAACATATAGAAGTTTTTGAGTGCACATGCATTCCTGCTGCAAATGCCTCTGGAAGTTTCATGCGGTTCGTACGCAATGTGGCAACACGAAAATGACCCGTTTTCCCATTCCCAGGGATTTCTGTGCGACCCGAACAGCCCCGTGAGCCACAAGAGACACATCCCCGCCAATTTCTAGCGTTTCACGGGGTCTATCCGTGAAAAATATCAATTTTTTTTTGACTGCACATGCATTTCTGCTGCAAATGCCTCTGGAAGTTGCATGCGGTTCGCATGCAATGTGGCGACACGAAAATGACCCGTTTTCCCATTCCGAGGGATTTCTGTGCCACCCTAACAGCCCCGTGAGCCACAAGAGAGACATCCCCGCCAATTTCTAGCGTATCACGGGGTCTATCCGTGAGAAATATTCACTTTTTTGAGTGCACATGCATTCCTGCTGCAAATGCCTCTGGAAGTTTCATGCGGTTCGTATGCAATGTGGCGACACGAAAATGACCCGTTTTCCCATTCCGAGGGATTTCTGTGCCACCCTAACAGCCCCGTGAGCCACAAGAGAGACATCCCCGCCCACTTCTAGCGTTTCACGGGGTCTCTCCGTGAAAAATATCACATTTTTTGAGTGCACATGCATTCCTGCTGCAAATGCCTCTGGAAGTTTCATGCGGTTCGCATGCAATGTGGCGACACGAAAATGACCCGTTTTTTCCCATTCCGAGGGATTTCTGTGCCACCCTAACAGCCCCGTGAGCCACAAG
>NW_027422916.1:25000-27500 GCF_048934315.1 Petromyzon marinus | reverse complement strand
GTACAGTCGTTTAGCCTCTCTCACCGCTTTGCTAAACCTGTTCTTCGACTCCTTGAATCTGTCTCTATCCCCACTCCTAAACGCTTCCTCCTTCTCCAACCTCAACCTTTTGAGCTTTGCTGAGAACCAGGGCTTGTTGTTGTTAAAGTTCACCCTGGTACGTGTTGGGATACAGCAGTCCTCACAGAAGCTGATGTACACAGCCTCTGTGAGTTCATCCAGACTATTGGTAGCAGTCGTGAACATATCCCAGTCAGTACAGTCTAAGCACGCCCGCAAATCTTCCACAGCCTCACTGGTCCACTGTTTAGATGTCCTCACAGCAGGTTTACAGAGTTTTAGTTGCTGCCTGTATGCACGAATCAGGTGGACCAAGGGAGTTCTGTGCGAGCCGAACAGCCCCGTGACCCACAAGAGAAACATCCCCGCCAAATTCGAGCGTTTGACGGGGTCTATCCGTGAAAAAATATTCACGTTTTTGAGTGCACATGCATTTCTGCTGCAAATGCCTCTGGAAGTTTCATGCCGTTCGTATGCCAATTGTGGCAACACGAAAATGACCCGTTTTCCCATTCCGAGGGATTTCTGTGCGACCCTAACAGCCCCGTGAGCCACAAGAGACACATCCCCGCCAATTTCTAGCGTTTCACGGGGTCTATCCGTGAAAAATATAGACGTTTTTGAGTGCACATGCATTTCTGCTGCAGATGCCTCTGGAAGTTTCATGCCGTTCGTACGCAATGTGGCAACACGAAAATGACCCCTTTTCCCATTCCGAGGGATTTCTGTGCGACCCTAACTAACAGCGCCCGTGAGCCACAAGAGAGACATCCCCGCCAATTTATAGCGTTTCACGGGGTCTATCCGTGAAAAATATAGACGTTTTTGAGTGCACATGCATTCCTGCTGCAAATGCCTCTGGAAGTTTCATGCCGTTCCTATGCAATGTGGCCACACAAAAATGACCCGTTTTCCCATTCCGAGGCATTTCTGTGCGACCCTAACAGCCCCGTGAGCCACAAGAGAGACATCCCCGCCAACTTCTAGCGTTTGACGGGGTCTATGCGTGAAAAATATTAAAATTTTTGAGTGCACGTGCCTTTCTGCTGCAAATGCCTCTGGAAGTTTCATGGCGTTCCTATGCAATGTGGCAACACGAAAATGACCCCTTTTCCCATTCCGAGGGAGTTCTGTGCCACCCTAACAGCCCCGTGAGCCACAAGAGACACATCCCCGCCAATTTCTAGCGTTTCACGGGGTCTATCCGTGAAACATATAGAAGTTTTTGAGTGCACATGCATTCCTGCTGCAAATGCCTCTGGAAGTTTCATGCGGTTCGTACGCAATGTGGCAACACGAAAATGACCCGTTTTCCCATTCCCAGGGATTTCTGTGCGACCCGAACAGCCCCGTGAGCCACAAGAGACACATCCCCGCCAATTTCTAGCGTTTCACGGGGTCTATCCGTGAAAAATATCAATTTTTTTTTGACTGCACATGCATTTCTGCTGCAAATGCCTCTGGAAGTTGCATGCGGTTCGCATGCAATGTGGCGACACGAAAATGACCCGTTTTCCCATTCCGAGGGATTTCTGTGCCACCCTAACAGCCCCGTGAGCCACAAGAGAGACATCCCCGCCAATTTCTAGCGTATCACGGGGTCTATCCGTGAGAAATATTCACTTTTTTGAGTGCACATGCATTCCTGCTGCAAATGCCTCTGGAAGTTTCATGCGGTTCGTATGCAATGTGGCGACACGAAAATGACCCGTTTTCCCATTCCGAGGGATTTCTGTGCCACCCTAACAGCCCCGTGAGCCACAAGAGAGACATCCCCGCCCACTTCTAGCGTTTCACGGGGTCTCTCCGTGAAAAATATCACATTTTTTGAGTGCACATGCATTCCTGCTGCAAATGCCTCTGGAAGTTTCATGCGGTTCGCATGCAATGTGGCGACACGAAAATGACCCGTTTTTTCCCATTCCGAGGGATTTCTGTGCCACCCTAACAGCCCCGTGAGCCACAAGAGACACATCCCCGCCAATTTCTAGCGTTTCACGGGGTCTATCCGTGAAAAATATTCAATTTTTTGACTGCACATGCATTTCTGCTGCAAATGCCTCTGGAAGTTTCATGCGGTTCGCATGCAATGTGGCGACACGAAAATGACCCGTTTTCCCATTCCGAGGGATTTCTGTGCCACCCTAACAGCCCCGTGAGCCACAAGAGAGACATCGCCGCCAATTTCTAGCGTTTCACGGGGTCTATCCGTGAAAAATATTCACTTTTTTGACTGCACATGCATTCCTGCTGCAAATGCCTCTGGAAGTTTCATGCCGTTCGCATGCAATGTGGCAACACGAAAATGACCCGTTTTCCCATTCCGAGGGATTTCTGTGCCACCCTAACAGCCCCGTGAGCCACAAGAGACACATCCCCGCCAATTTCTAGCGTTTCACGGGGTCTATCCGTAAAAATGTAGCACGCACCAAAACGAGAA
>NW_027422916.1:12500-15000 GCF_048934315.1 Petromyzon marinus | reverse complement strand
GACTTGAGACAGGCTGGTACATGGCATGTCTCCAGGGAGGTGTTAAAGATGTTGGTGAACACCGGAGACAGCTGGCCAGCGCAGTGCCTGAGGGTGGCTGGAGAGACAGAGTCCGGCCCGGCTGCTTTGCGTGGATTCTGCCTCTTGAAAAGCCCATTAACTTCTCCCTCCTGAAAGGAGAGAGTCGTTTCTGTAGTATGGGTGGGGGATGGGGCCTCTTGGGTGGGAAGGGGTGGTTCAGGACAGTCCAATTGTCTTTCAAATCTACGGTAGAACTCGTTCAGGTCGTTGGCTAGGCGGGAGTCGTTAGTGGTGTGGGGCGCTCTGGGTTTGTAGTTGGTGATGTGCCTGAGCCCTTTGGCAGACAGAAGCAGCGTCGTTAGTAGAGAACTGGTGTTTTAGTGTCTCTGAGTACAGTCGTTTAGCCTCTCTCACCGCTTTGCTAAACCTGTTCTTCGACTCCTTGAATCTGTCTCTATCCCCACTCCTAAACGCTTCCTCCTTCTCCAACCTCAACCTTTTGAGCTTTGCTGAGAACCAGGGCTTGTTGTTGTTAAAGTTCACCCTGGTACGTGTTGGGATACAGCAGTCCTCACAGAAGCTGATGTACACAGCCTCTGTGAGTTCATCCAGACTATTGGTAGCAGTCGTGAACATATCCCAGTCAGTACAGTCTAAGCACGCCCGCAAATCTTCCACAGCCTCACTGGTCCACTGTTTAGATGTCCTCACAGCAGGTTTACAGAGTTTTAGTTGCTGCCTGTATGCACGAATCAGGTGGACCAAGGGAGTTCTGTGCGAGCCGAACAGCCCCGTGACCCACAAGAGAAACATCCCCGCCAAATTCGAGCGTTTGACGGGGTCTATCCGTGAAAAAATATTCACGTTTTTGAGTGCACATGCATTTCTGCTGCAAATGCCTCTGGAAGTTTCATGCCGTTCGTATGCCAATTGTGGCAACACGAAAATGACCCGTTTTCCCATTCCGAGGGATTTCTGTGCGACCCTAACAGCCCCGTGAGCCACAAGAGACACATCCCCGCCAATTTCTAGCGTTTCACGGGGTCTATCCGTGAAAAATATAGACGTTTTTGAGTGCACATGCATTTCTGCTGCAGATGCCTCTGGAAGTTTCATGCCGTTCGTACGCAATGTGGCAACACGAAAATGACCCCTTTTCCCATTCCGAGGGATTTCTGTGCGACCCTAACTAACAGCGCCCGTGAGCCACAAGAGAGACATCCCCGCCAATTTATAGCGTTTCACGGGGTCTATCCGTGAAAAATATAGACGTTTTTGAGTGCACATGCATTCCTGCTGCAAATGCCTCTGGAAGTTTCATGCCGTTCCTATGCAATGTGGCCACACAAAAATGACCCGTTTTCCCATTCCGAGGCATTTCTGTGCGACCCTAACAGCCCCGTGAGCCACAAGAGAGACATCCCCGCCAACTTCTAGCGTTTGACGGGGTCTATGCGTGAAAAATATTAAAATTTTTGAGTGCACGTGCCTTTCTGCTGCAAATGCCTCTGGAAGTTTCATGGCGTTCCTATGCAATGTGGCAACACGAAAATGACCCCTTTTCCCATTCCGAGGGAGTTCTGTGCCACCCTAACAGCCCCGTGAGCCACAAGAGACACATCCCCGCCAATTTCTAGCGTTTCACGGGGTCTATCCGTGAAACATATAGAAGTTTTTGAGTGCACATGCATTCCTGCTGCAAATGCCTCTGGAAGTTTCATGCGGTTCGTACGCAATGTGGCAACACGAAAATGACCCGTTTTCCCATTCCCAGGGATTTCTGTGCGACCCGAACAGCCCCGTGAGCCACAAGAGACACATCCCCGCCAATTTCTAGCGTTTCACGGGGTCTATCCGTGAAAAATATCAATTTTTTTTTGACTGCACATGCATTTCTGCTGCAAATGCCTCTGGAAGTTGCATGCGGTTCGCATGCAATGTGGCGACACGAAAATGACCCGTTTTCCCATTCCGAGGGATTTCTGTGCCACCCTAACAGCCCCGTGAGCCACAAGAGAGACATCCCCGCCAATTTCTAGCGTATCACGGGGTCTATCCGTGAGAAATATTCACTTTTTTGAGTGCACATGCATTCCTGCTGCAAATGCCTCTGGAAGTTTCATGCGGTTCGTATGCAATGTGGCGACACGAAAATGACCCGTTTTCCCATTCCGAGGGATTTCTGTGCCACCCTAACAGCCCCGTGAGCCACAAGAGAGACATCCCCGCCCACTTCTAGCGTTTCACGGGGTCTCTCCGTGAAAAATATCACATTTTTTGAGTGCACATGCATTCCTGCTGCAAATGCCTCTGGAAGTTTCATGCGGTTCGCATGCAATGTGGCGACACGAAAATGACCCGTTTTTTCCCATTCCGAGGGATTTCTGTGCCACCCTAACAGCCCCGTGAGCCACAAGAGACACATCCCCGCCAATTTCTAGCGTTTCACGGGGTCTATCCGTGAAAAATATTCAATTTT
>NW_027422916.1:0-2500 GCF_048934315.1 Petromyzon marinus | reverse complement strand
CTATCCCCACTCCTAAACGCTTCCTCCTTCTCCAACCTCAACCTTTTGAGCTTTGCTGAGAACCAGGGCTTGTTGTTGTTAAAGTTCACCCTGGTACGTGTTGGGATACAGCAGTCCTCACAGAAGCTGATGTACACAGCCTCTGTGAGTTCATCCAGACTATTGGTAGCAGTCGTGAACATATCCCAGTCAGTACAGTCTAAGCACGCCCGCAAATCTTCCACAGCCTCACTGGTCCACTGTTTAGATGTCCTCACAGCAGGTTTACAGAGTTTTAGTTGCTGCCTGTATGCACGAATCAGGTGGACCAAGGGAGTTCTGTGCGAGCCGAACAGCCCCGTGACCCACAAGAGAAACATCCCCGCCAAATTCGAGCGTTTGACGGGGTCTATCCGTGAAAAAATATTCACGTTTTTGAGTGCACATGCATTTCTGCTGCAAATGCCTCTGGAAGTTTCATGCCGTTCGTATGCCAATTGTGGCAACACGAAAATGACCCGTTTTCCCATTCCGAGGGATTTCTGTGCGACCCTAACAGCCCCGTGAGCCACAAGAGACACATCCCCGCCAATTTCTAGCGTTTCACGGGGTCTATCCGTGAAAAATATAGACGTTTTTGAGTGCACATGCATTTCTGCTGCAGATGCCTCTGGAAGTTTCATGCCGTTCGTACGCAATGTGGCAACACGAAAATGACCCCTTTTCCCATTCCGAGGGATTTCTGTGCGACCCTAACTAACAGCGCCCGTGAGCCACAAGAGAGACATCCCCGCCAATTTATAGCGTTTCACGGGGTCTATCCGTGAAAAATATAGACGTTTTTGAGTGCACATGCATTCCTGCTGCAAATGCCTCTGGAAGTTTCATGCCGTTCCTATGCAATGTGGCCACACAAAAATGACCCGTTTTCCCATTCCGAGGCATTTCTGTGCGACCCTAACAGCCCCGTGAGCCACAAGAGAGACATCCCCGCCAACTTCTAGCGTTTGACGGGGTCTATGCGTGAAAAATATTAAAATTTTTGAGTGCACGTGCCTTTCTGCTGCAAATGCCTCTGGAAGTTTCATGGCGTTCCTATGCAATGTGGCAACACGAAAATGACCCCTTTTCCCATTCCGAGGGAGTTCTGTGCCACCCTAACAGCCCCGTGAGCCACAAGAGACACATCCCCGCCAATTTCTAGCGTTTCACGGGGTCTATCCGTGAAACATATAGAAGTTTTTGAGTGCACATGCATTCCTGCTGCAAATGCCTCTGGAAGTTTCATGCGGTTCGTACGCAATGTGGCAACACGAAAATGACCCGTTTTCCCATTCCCAGGGATTTCTGTGCGACCCGAACAGCCCCGTGAGCCACAAGAGACACATCCCCGCCAATTTCTAGCGTTTCACGGGGTCTATCCGTGAAAAATATCAATTTTTTTTTGACTGCACATGCATTTCTGCTGCAAATGCCTCTGGAAGTTGCATGCGGTTCGCATGCAATGTGGCGACACGAAAATGACCCGTTTTCCCATTCCGAGGGATTTCTGTGCCACCCTAACAGCCCCGTGAGCCACAAGAGAGACATCCCCGCCAATTTCTAGCGTATCACGGGGTCTATCCGTGAGAAATATTCACTTTTTTGAGTGCACATGCATTCCTGCTGCAAATGCCTCTGGAAGTTTCATGCGGTTCGTATGCAATGTGGCGACACGAAAATGACCCGTTTTCCCATTCCGAGGGATTTCTGTGCCACCCTAACAGCCCCGTGAGCCACAAGAGAGACATCCCCGCCCACTTCTAGCGTTTCACGGGGTCTCTCCGTGAAAAATATCACATTTTTTGAGTGCACATGCATTCCTGCTGCAAATGCCTCTGGAAGTTTCATGCGGTTCGCATGCAATGTGGCGACACGAAAATGACCCGTTTTTTCCCATTCCGAGGGATTTCTGTGCCACCCTAACAGCCCCGTGAGCCACAAGAGACACATCCCCGCCAATTTCTAGCGTTTCACGGGGTCTATCCGTGAAAAATATTCAATTTTTTGACTGCACATGCATTTCTGCTGCAAATGCCTCTGGAAGTTTCATGCGGTTCGCATGCAATGTGGCGACACGAAAATGACCCGTTTTCCCATTCCGAGGGATTTCTGTGCCACCCTAACAGCCCCGTGAGCCACAAGAGAGACATCGCCGCCAATTTCTAGCGTTTCACGGGGTCTATCCGTGAAAAATATTCACTTTTTTGACTGCACATGCATTCCTGCTGCAAATGCCTCTGGAAGTTTCATGCCGTTCGCATGCAATGTGGCAACACGAAAATGACCCGTTTTCCCATTCCGAGGGATTTCTGTGCCACCCTAACAGCCCCGTGAGCCACAAGAGACACATCCCCGCCAATTTCTAGCGTTTCACGGGGTCTATCCGTAAAAATGTAGCACGCACCAAAACGAGAAAAGATTTCCATCGCACCTGCACTATTGTATGGACAATGGTAACCTCATGTGAGGACGAAGTGGT
>NW_027422915.1:52500-54846 GCF_048934315.1 Petromyzon marinus | reverse complement strand
AGGAACGGCATGAAACTTCCAGAGGCATTTGCAGCAGGAATGCATGTGCACTCAAAAACGTCTATATTTTTCACGGATAGACCCCGTGAAACGCTATAAATTGGCGGGGATGTCTCTCTTGTGGCTCACGGGCGCTGTTAGTTAGGGTCGCACAGAAATCCCTCGGAATGGGAAAAGGGGTCATTTTCGTGTTGCCACATTGCGTACGAACGGCATGAAACTTCCAGAGGCATCTGCAGCAGAAATGCATGTGCACTCAAAAACGTCTATATTTTTCACGGATAGACCCCGTGAAACGCTAGAAATTGGCGGGGATGTGTCTCTTGTGGCTCACGGGGCTGTTAGGGTCGCACAGAAATCCCTCGGAATGGGAAAACGGGTCATTTTCGTGTTGCCACAATTGGGCATACGAACGGCATGAAACTTCCAGAGGCATTTGCAGCAGAAATGCATGTGCACTCAAAAACGTGAATATTTTTTCACGGATAGACCCCGTCAAACGCTCGAATTTGGCGGGGATGTTTCTCTTGTGGGTCACGGGGCTGTTCGGCTCGCACAGAACTCCCTTGGTCCACCTGATTCGTGCATACAGGCAGCAACTAAAACTCTGTAAACCTGCTGTGAGGACATCTAAACAGTGGACCAGTGAGGCTGTGGAAGATTTGCGGGCGTGCTTAGACTGTACTGACTGGGATATGTTCACGACTGCTACCAATAGTCTGGATGAACTCACAGAGGCTGTGTACATCAGCTTCTGTGAGGACTGCTGTATCCCAACACGTACCAGGGTGAACTTTAACAACAACAAGCCCTGGTTCTCAGCAAAGCTCAAAAGGTTGAGGTTGGAGAAGGAGGAAGCGTTTAGGAGTGGGGATAGAGACAGATTCAAGGAGTCGAAGAACAGGTTTAGCAAAGCGGTGAGAGAGGCTAAACGACTGTACTCAGAGACACTAAAACACCAGTTCTCTACTAACGACGCTGCTTCTGTCTGCCAAAGGGCTCAGGCACATCACCAACTACAAACCCAGAGCGCCCCACACCACTAACGACTCCCGCCTAGCCAACGACCTGAACGAGTTCTACCGTAGATTTGAAAGACAATTGGACTGTCCCTGAACCACCCCTTCCCACCCAAGAGGCCCCATCCCCCACCCATACTACAGAAACGACTCTCTCCTTTCAGGAGGGAGAAGTTAATGGGCTTTTCAAGAGGCAGAATCCACGCAAAGCAGCCGGGCCGGACTCTGTCTCTCCAGCCACCCTCAGGCACTGCGCTGGCCAGCTGTCTCCGGTGTTCACCAACATCTTTAACACCTCCCTGGAGACATGCCATGTACCAGCCTGTCTCAAGTCCTCCACCATCATCGCTGTGCCCAAAAAGCTAAGGCCAAAAGGACTAAATGATTACAGACCGGTCGCCCTTACATCTGTGGTAATGAAGTCTTTTGAGCGCCTGCTCCTGGCACACCTCAAAGCCATCACAGACCCTCTCCTGGACCCCCTTCAGTTTGCCTACAGAGCCAACAGGTCTGTGGACGACGCAGTTAACATGGCCCTCCACTTCACCCTACAGCATGTGGACGCCCCAGCATCCTACGCCAGGATCCTGTTTGTGGACTTCAGCCTCTGCCTTCAACACCATCATCCCTGCCCTGCTTCAGGACAAGCTCTTCCAGCTGAACGTGCCCTACTCCACCTGCAGGTGGATCACAGACTTCCTCTCTGACAGGAAGCAGTGCGTTAAGCCGGGAACAGAAGTCTCTGACTCCAGGTCCATCAGCACGGGAACTCCTCAGGGCTGCGTCCTTTGCCCACTGCTCTTCTCCCTGTATACCAACAGCTGCGCCTCCAATCATCTGTCCGTCAAACTCTTGAAGTTTGTCGGACGACACCACCCTCATTGGGCTGATCTCTGGTGGGGATGAGTCTGACTATAGGTGGGAAGCTGACAACCTGGTGACCTGGTGTAGCCAGAACAACTTAGAGCTAAATGCTCTAAGGACAGTTGAGATGGTTGTGGACTTCAGGAAGAATACAGCCCCACTCACCGCCATCACCCTGTTAGACTCCGCAGTCAAAATTGTGGAGTCCTTCCGCTTCCTGGGCACTATTCTCTGCCGGGACCTCAAGTGGGAACTGAACATCAGCTCCCTCGCCAAGAGAGCTCAACAGAGGATGTACTTTCGACGGCAGCTGAAGAAATGCAACCTGCCAAAGACCAATGATGGTGCAATTCTATACAGCGATCATTGAATCCATCCTCACCTCCTCCATAACCGTCTGGTACGCTGCTGCCACTGCCAAGGACAAGAGCAGACTGCAGCGTATCATGCACACTGCTGAGAA
>NW_027422915.1:40000-42500 GCF_048934315.1 Petromyzon marinus | reverse complement strand
AACTTCCAGAGGCATTTGCAGCAGAAATGCATGTGCAGTCAAAAAAAAATTGATATTTTTCACGGATAGACCCCGTGAAACGCTAGAAATTGGCGGGGATGTGTCTCTTGTGGCTCACGGGGCTGTTCGGGTCGCACAGAAATCCCTGGGAATGGGAAAACGGGTCATTTTCGTGTTGCCACATTGCGTACGAACCGCATGAAACTTCCAGAGGCATTTGCAGCAGGAATGCATGTGCACTCAAAAACTTCTATATGTTTCACGGATAGACCCCGTGAAACGCTAGAAATTGGCGGGGATGTGTCTCTTGTGGCTCACGGGGCTGTTAGGGTGGCACAGAACTCCCTCGGAATGGGAAAAGGGGTCATTTTCGTGTTGCCACATTGCATAGGAACGCCATGAAACTTCCAGAGGCATTTGCAGCAGAAAGGCACGTGCACTCAAAAATTTTAATATTTTTCACGCATAGACCCCGTCAAACGCTAGAAGTTGGCGGGGATGTCTCTCTTGTGGCTCACGGGGCTGTTAGGGTCGCACAGAAATGCCTCGGAATGGGAAAACGGGTCATTTTTGTGTGGCCACATTGCATAGGAACGGCATGAAACTTCCAGAGGCATTTGCAGCAGGAATGCATGTGCACTCAAAAACGTCTATATTTTTCACGGATAGACCCCGTGAAACGCTATAAATTGGCGGGGATGTCTCTCTTGTGGCTCACGGGCGCTGTTAGTTAGGGTCGCACAGAAATCCCTCGGAATGGGAAAAGGGGTCATTTTCGTGTTGCCACATTGCGTACGAACGGCATGAAACTTCCAGAGGCATCTGCAGCAGAAATGCATGTGCACTCAAAAACGTCTATATTTTTCACGGATAGACCCCGTGAAACGCTAGAAATTGGCGGGGATGTGTCTCTTGTGGCTCACGGGGCTGTTAGGGTCGCACAGAAATCCCTCGGAATGGGAAAACGGGTCATTTTCGTGTTGCCACAATTGGCATACGAACGGCATGAAACTTCCAGAGGCATTTGCAGCAGAAATGCATGTGCACTCAAAAACGTGAATATTTTTTCACGGATAGACCCCGTCAAACGCTCGAATTTGGCGGGGATGTTTCTCTTGTGGGTCACGGGGCTGTTCGGCTCGCACAGAACTCCCTTGGTCCACCTGATTCGTGCATACAGGCAGCAACTAAAACTCTGTAAACCTGCTGTGAGGACATCTAAACAGTGGACCAGTGAGGCTGTGGAAGATTTGCGGGCGTGCTTAGACTGTACTGACTGGGATATGTTCACGACTGCTACCAATAGTCTGGATGAACTCACAGAGGCTGTGTACATCAGCTTCTGTGAGGACTGCTGTATCCCAACACGTACCAGGGTGAACTTTAACAACAACAAGCCCTGGTTCTCAGCAAAGCTCAAAAGGTTGAGGTTGGAGAAGGAGGAAGCGTTTAGGAGTGGGGATAGAGACAGATTCAAGGAGTCGAAGAACAGGTTTAGCAAAGCGGTGAGAGAGGCTAAACGACTGTACTCAGAGACACTAAAACACCAGTTCTCTACTAACGACGCTGCTTCTGTCTGCCAAAGGGCTCAGGCACATCACCAACTACAAACCCAGAGCGCCCCACACCACTAACGACTCCCGCCTAGCCAACGACCTGAACGAGTTCTACCGTAGATTTGAAAGACAATTGGACTGTCCTGAACCACCCCTTCCCACCCAAGAGGCCCCATCCCCCACCCATACTACAGAAACGACTCTCTCCTTTCAGGAGGGAGAAGTTAATGGGCTTTTCAAGAGGCAGAATCCACGCAAAGCAGCCGGGCCGGACTCTGTCTCTCCAGCCACCCTCAGGCACTGCGCTGGCCAGCTGTCTCCGGTGTTCACCAACATCTTTAACACCTCCCTGGAGACATGCCATGTACCAGCCTGTCTCAAGTCCTCCACCATCATCGCTGTGCCCAAAAAGCTAAGGCCAACAGGACTAAATGATTACAGACCGGTCGCCCTTACATCTGTGGTAATGAAGTCTTTTGAGCGCCTGCTCCTGGCACACCTCAAAGCCATCACAGACCCTCTCCTGGACCCCCTTCAGTTTGCCTACAGAGCCAACAGGTCTGTGGACGACGCAGTTAACATGGCCCTCCACTTCACCCTACAGCATGTGGACGCCCCAGCATCCTACGCCAGGATCCTGTTTGTGGACTTCAGCTCTGCCTTCAACACCATCATCCCTGCCCTGCTTCAGGACAAGCTCTTCCAGCTGAACGTGCCCTACTCCACCTGCAGGTGGATCACAGACTTCCTCTCTGACAGGAAGCAGTGCGTTAAGCCGGGAACAGAAGTCTCTGACTCCAGGTCCATCAGCACGGGAACTCCTCAGGGCTGCGTCCTTTGCCCACTGCTCTTCTCCCTGTATACCAACAGCTGCGCCTCCAATCATCTGTCCGTCAAACTCTTGAAGTTTGTCGGACGACACCACCCTCATTGGGCTGATCTCT
>NW_027422915.1:27500-30000 GCF_048934315.1 Petromyzon marinus | reverse complement strand
CCGTCAAACGCTAGAAGTTGGCGGGGATGTCTCTCTTGTGGCTCACGGGGCTGTTAGGGTCGCACAGAAATGCCTCGGAATGGGAAAACGGGTCATTTTTGTGTGGCCACATTGCATAGGAACGGCATGAAACTTCCAGAGGCATTTGCAGCAGGAATGCATGTGCACTCAAAAACGTCTATATTTTTCACGGATAGACCCCGTGAAACGCTATAAATTGGCGGGGATGTCTCTCTTGTGGCTCACGGGCGCTGTTAGTTAGGGTCGCACAGAAATCCCTCGGAATGGGAAAAGGGGTCATTTTCGTGTTGCCACATTGCGTACGAACGGCATGAAACTTCCAGAGGCATCTGCAGCAGAAATGCATGTGCACTCAAAAACGTCTATATTTTTCACGGATAGACCCCGTGAAACGCTAGAAATTGGCGGGGATGTGTCTCTTGTGGCTCACGGGGCTGTTAGGGTCGCACAGAAATCCCTCGGAATGGGAAAACGGGTCATTTTCGTGTTGCCACAATTGGCATACGAACGGCATGAAACTTCCAGAGGCATTTGCAGCAGAAATGCATGTGCACTCAAAAACGTGAATATTTTTTCACGGATAGACCCCGTCAAACGCTCGAATTTGGCGGGGATGTTTCTCTTGTGGGTCACGGGGCTGTTCGGCTCGCACAGAACTCCCTTGGTCCACCTGATTCGTGCATACAGGCAGCAACTAAAACTCTGTAAACCTGCTGTGAGGACATCTAAACAGTGGACCAGTGAGGCTGTGGAAGATTTGCGGGCGTGCTTAGACTGTACTGACTGGGATATGTTCACGACTGCTACCAATAGTCTGGATGAACTCACAGAGGCTGTGTACATCAGCTTCTGTGAGGACTGCTGTATCCCAACACGTACCAGGGTGAACTTTAACAACAACAAGCCCTGGTTCTCAGCAAAGCTCAAAAGGTTGAGGTTGGAGAAGGAGGAAGCGTTTAGGAGTGGGGATAGAGACAGATTCAAGGAGTCGAAGAACAGGTTTAGCAAAGCGGTGAGAGAGGCTAAACGACTGTACTCAGAGACACTAAAACACCAGTTCTCTACTAACGACGCTGCTTCTGTCTGCCAAAGGGCTCAGGCACATCACCAACTACAAACCCAGAGCGCCCCACACCACTAACGACTCCCGCCTAGCCAACGACCTGAACGAGTTCTACCGTAGATTTGAAAGACAATTGGACTGTCCTGAACCACCCCTTCCCACCCAAGAGGCCCCATCCCCCACCCATACTACAGAAACGACTCTCTCCTTTCAGGAGGGAGAAGTTAATGGGCTTTTCAAGAGGCAGAATCCACGCAAAGCAGCCGGGCCGGACTCTGTCTCTCCAGCCACCCTCAGGCACTGCGCTGGCCAGCTGTCTCCGGTGTTCACCAACATCTTTAACACCTCCCTGGAGACATGCCATGTACCAGCCTGTCTCAAGTCCTCCACCATCATCGCTGTGCCCAAAAAGCTAAGGCCAACAGGACTAAATGATTACAGACCGGTCGCCCTTACATCTGTGGTAATGAAGTCTTTTGAGCGCCTGCTCCTGGCACACCTCAAAGCCATCACAGACCCTCTCCTGGACCCCCTTCAGTTTGCCTACAGAGCCAACAGGTCTGTGGACGACGCAGTTAACATGGCCCTCCACTTCACCCTACAGCATGTGGACGCCCCAGCATCCTACGCCAGGATCCTGTTTGTGGACTTCAGCTCTGCCTTCAACACCATCATCCCTGCCCTGCTTCAGGACAAGCTCTTCCAGCTGAACGTGCCCTACTCCACCTGCAGGTGGATCACAGACTTCCTCTCTGACAGGAAGCAGTGCGTTAAGCCGGGAACAGAAGTCTCTGACTCCAGGTCCATCAGCACGGGAACTCCTCAGGGCTGCGTCCTTTGCCCACTGCTCTTCTCCCTGTATACCAACAGCTGCGCCTCCAATCATCTGTCCGTCAAACTCTTGAAGTTTGTCGGACGACACCACCCTCATTGGGCTGATCTCTGGTGGGGATGAGTCTGACTATAGGTGGGAAGCTGACAACCTGGTGACCTGGTGTAGCCAGAACAACTTAGAGCTAAATGCTCTAAGGACAGTTGAGATGGTTGTGGACTTCAGGAAGAATACAGCCCCACTCACCGCCATCACCCTGTTAGACTCCGCAGTCAAAATTGTGGAGTCCTTCCGCTTCCTGGGCACTATTCTCTGCCGGGACCTCAAGTGGGAACTGAACATCAGCTCCCTCGCCAAGAGAGCTCAACAGAGGATGTACTTTCGACGGCAGCTGAAGAAATGCAACCTGCCAAAGACAATGATGGTGCAATTCTATACAGCGATCATTGAATCCATCCTCACCTCCTCCATAACCGTCTGGTACGCTGCTGCCACTGCCAAGGACAAGAGCAGACTGCAGCGTATCATGCACACTGCTGAGAAGGTAATTGCCTGCAATCTACCAACCCTCGAGGACCTGCACA
>NW_027422914.1:0-55036 GCF_048934315.1 Petromyzon marinus | reverse complement strand
AGATCTGGTGGTGTGTGTGTGTGTGTAGCTGGGGCTTAGTGAATGTGTGTAGATCTGGTGAGTGTGTGTGGTGTGTGTGTAGGCTGGGGCTAGGTGAATGTGTGTAGATCTGGTGTGTGTGTGTGTAGCTGGGGCTAGTGAATGTGTGTAGATCTGGTGGTGTGTGTGTGTGTGTGTAGCTGGGGCTAGTGAATGTGTGTAGATCTGGTGGTGTGTGTATGTGTGTGTGTAGCTGGGGCTAGTGAATGTGTGTAGATCTGGTGGTGTGTGTGTGTGTGTAGCTGGGGCTAGTGAATGTGTGTAGATCTGGTGGTGTGTGTGTGTAGCTGGGGCTAGTGAATGTGTGTAGATCTGGGGTGTGTGTGTGGTGTGTGTAGCTGGGGCTAGTGAATGTGTGTAGATCTGGTGGTGTGTGTGTGTGTAGCTGGGGCTAGTGAATGTGTGTAGATCTGGTGGTGTGTGTGTGTGTGTGTGTAGCTGGGGCTAGTGAATGTGTGTAGATCTGGTGGTGTGTGTGTGTGTGTAGCTGGGGCTAGTGAATGTGTGTAGATCTGGTGGTGTGTGTGTGTGTGTGTAGCTGGGGCTAGTGAATGTGTGTAGATCTGGTGTGTGTGGTGTGTAGCAGGGGCTAGTGAATGTGTGTAGATCTGGTGGTGTGTGTGTGTGTAGCTGGGGCTAGTGGAATGTGTGTAGATCTGGTGGTGTGGTGTGTAGCAGGGGCTTAGTGAATGTGTGTAGATCTGGTGGTGTGTGTGTGTGTAGCTGGGGCTAGTGAATGTGTGTAGATCTGGTGGTGTGTGTGTGTGTGTTAGCTGGGGCTAGTGAATGTGTGTAGATCTGGTGGTGTGTGTGTGTGTGTGTAGCAGGGGCTAGTGAATGTGTGTAGATCTGGTGGTGTGTGTGTGGTGTAGCTGGGGCTTAGTGAATGTGTGTAGATCTGGTGGTGTGTGTGTGTGTGTGTAGCTGGGGCTAGTGGAATGTGTGTAGATCTGGTGGTGTTGTGTGTGTGTGTAGCTGGGGCTAGTGAATGTGTGTAGATCTGGTGGTGTGTGTGTGTGTAGCTGGGGCTAGTGAATGTGTGTAGATCTGGGTGGTGTGTGTGTGTGTGTAGCTGGGGCTTAGTGAATGTGTGTAGATCTGGTGGTGTGTGTGTGTGTGTGTGTAGCTGGGGTTAGTGAATGTGTGTAGATCTGGTGGTGTGTTGTGTGTGTAGCTGGGGTTAGTGAATGTGTGTAGATCTGGTGGTGTGTGTGTGTAGCTGGGGTTAGTGAATGTGTGTAGATCTGGTGTGTGTGTGTGTAGCTGGGGCTAGTGAATGTGTGTAGATCTGGTGGTGGTGTGTGTGTGTGTGTAGCTGGGGCTAGTGAATGTGTGTAGATCTGGTGGTGTGTGTGTAGCAGGGGCTAGTGAATGTGTGTAGATCTGGTGGTGTGTGTGTGTGTGTAGCTGGGGCTAGTGAATGTGTGTAGATCTGGTGGTGTGTGTGTGTGTGTGTAGCTGGGGCTAGTGAATGTGTGTAGATCTGGTGGTGTGTGTGTAGCTGGGGCTAGTGAATGTGTGTAGATCTGGTGGTGTGTGTGTGTGTGTAGCTGGGGCTAGTGAATGTGTGTAGATCTGGGGATGGTGTGTGTGTGTGTGTAGCAGGGGTTAGTGAATGTGTGTAGATCTGGTGGTGTGTGTGTGTGTGTGTATAGCTGGGGTTAGTGAATGTGTGTAGATCTGGTGGTGTGTGTGTGTGTGTAGCTGGGGCTAGTGAATGTGTGTAGATCTGGTGGTGTGTGTGTAGCTGGGGTTAGTGAATGTGTGTAGATCTGGTGGTGTGTGTGTAGCTGGGGCTAGTGAATGTGTGTAGATCTGGTGGTGTGTGTGTGTGTGTAGCTGGGGCTAGTGAATGTGTGTAGATCTGGTGGTGTGTGTGTGTAGCTGGGGCTAGTGAATGTGTGTAGATCTGGTGGTGTGTGTGTGTGTGTAGCTGGGGCTAGTGAATGTGTGTAGATCTGGTGGTGTGTGTGTGTGTGTAGCTGGGGCTAGTGATGTGTGTAGATCTGGTGGTGGTGTGTGTGTGTAGCTGGGGCTAGTGAATGTGTGTAGATCTGGTGGTGTGTGTGTGTGTAGCTGGGGCTAGTGAATGTGTGTAGATCTGGTGGTGTGTGTGTGTGTGTGTATAGCTGGGGCTAGTGAATGTGTGTAGATCTGGTGGTGTGTGTGTGTGTAGCTGGGGCTAGTGAATGTGTGTAGATCTGGTGGTGGTGTGTGTGTGTGTGTAGCTGGGGCTAGTGAATGTGTGTAGATCTGTGGTGTGTGTGTGTGTGTGTATAGCTGGGGCTAGTGAATGTGTGTAGATCTGGGGATGGTGTGTGTGTGTAGCTGGGGTTAGTGAATGTGTGTAGATCTGGTGGTGGTGTGTGTGTGTAGCTGGGGCTAGTGAATGTGTGTAGATCTGGTGTGTGTGTGTGTGTAGCTGGGGCTAGTGAATGTGTGTAGATCTGGTGGTGGTGTGTGTGTGTGTGTGTAGCTGGGGCTAGTGAATGTGTGTAGATCTGGTGGTGTGTGTGTGTGTGTAGCTGGGGGCTAGTGAATGTGTGTAGATCTGGGGATGGTGTGTGTGTGTGTAGCTGGGGCTAGTGAATGTGTGTAGATCTGGTGGTGTGTGTGTGTGTGTGTAGCTGGGGCTAGTGAATGTGTGTAGATCTGGTGGTGGTGTGTGTGTGTGTGTAGCTGGGGCTAGTGAATGTGTGTAGAGGTGGTGGTGTGTGTGTGTGTGTGTAGCTGGGGTTAGTGAATGTGTGTAGATCTGGTGGTGTGTGTGTGTGTGTGTGTAGCTGGGGCTAGTGAATGTGTGTAGATCTGGTGGTGTGTGTGTGTGTGTGTGTAGCTGGGGCTAGTGAATGTGTGTAGATCTGGTGGTGTGTGTGTGTGTGTGTAGCTGGGGCTAGTGAATGTGTGTAAATCTGGTGGTGTGTGTGTGTGTAGCTGGGGCTAGTGAATGTGTGTAGATCTGGTGGTGTGTGTGTGTGTGTGTAGCTGGGGCTAGTGAATGTGTGTAGATCTGGTGGTGTGTGTGTAGCTGGGGGTTAGTGAATGTGTGTAGATCTGGTGGTGTGTGTGTGTGTGTGTAGCTGGGGATAGTCAATGTGTGTAGATCTGGTGGTGGTGTGTGTGTGTAGCTGGGGCTAGTGAATGTGTGTAGATCTGGTGGTGGTGTGTGTGTGTGTGTAGCTGGGGCTAGTGAATGTGTGTAGATCTGGTGGTGGTGTGTGTGTGTGTGTAGCTGGGGCTAGTGAATGTGTGTAGATCTGGTGGTGGTGTGTGTGTGTGTAGCTGGGGGCTAGTGAATGTGTGTAGATCTGTGGGTGGTGTGTGTGTGTGTGTAGCAGGGGTTAGTGAATGTGTGTAGATCTGGTGGTGTGTGTGTGTGTGTAGCTGGGGCTAGTGAATGTGTGTAGATCTGGTGGTGTGTGTGTGTAGCTGGGGCTAGTGAATGTGTGTAGATCTGGTGATGTGTGGTGTGTGTGTAGCTGGGGCTAGTGAATGTGTGTAGATCTGGTGGTGTGTGTGTGTGTGTGTAGCTGGGGGCTAGTGAATGTGTGTAGATCTGGTGGTGTGTGTGTGTGTAGCTGGGGTTAGTGAATGTGTGTAGATCTGGTGGTGTGTGTGTGTGTGTAGCTGGGGCTAGTGAATGTGTGTAGATCTGGTGGTGTGTGTGTGTGTGTGTAGCTGGGGCTAGTGAATGTGTGTAGATCTGGTGGTGGTGTGTGTGTAGCTGGGGCTAGTGAATGTGTGTAGATCTGGTGGTGGTGGTGTGTGTGTGTGTAGCTGGGGCTAGTGAATGTGTGTAGATCTGGTGGTGTGTGTGTGTGTGTAGCTGGGGCTAGTGAATGTGTGTAGATCTGGTGGTGTGTGTGTAGCTGGGGCTAGTGAATGTGTGTAGATCTGGTGGTGTGTGTGTGTGTAGCTGGGGCTAGTGAATGTGTGTAGATCTGGTGGTGTGTGTGTAGCAGGGGCTAGTGAATGTGTGTAGATCTGGTGGTGTGTGTGTGTGTGTGTAGCTGGGGCTAGTGAATGTGTGTAGATCTGGTGGTGTGTGTGTGTGTAGCTGGGGTTAGTGAATGTGTGTAGATCTGGTGGTGTGTGTGTGTGTGTAGCTGGGGCTAGTGAATGTGTGTAGATCTGGTGGTGTGTGTGTGTGTGTAGCTGGGGCTAGTGAATGTGTGTAGATCTGGTGGTGTGTGTGTAGCAGGGGTTAGTGAATGTGTGTAGATCTGGTGGTGTGTGTGTGTGTGTGTGTAGCTGGGGCTAGTGAATGTGTGTAGATCTGGTGGTGTGTGTGTGTGTGTGTAGCTGGGGCTAGTGAATGTGTGTAGATCTGGTGGTGTGTGTGTGTGTGTGTAGCTGGGGCTAGTGAATGTGTGTAGATCTGGTGGTGTGTGTGTGTGTGTAGCTGGGGCTAGTGAATGTGTGTAGATCTGGTGGTGTGTGTGTGTAGCTGGGGCTAGTGAATGTGTGTAGATCTGGTGGTGTGTGTGTAGCAGGGGCTAGTGAATGTGTGTAGATCTGGTGGTGTGTGTGTGTGTGTAGCTGGGGCTAGTGAATGTGTGTAGATCTGGGGATGGTGTGTGTGTGTGTGTAGCTGGGGTTAGTGAATGTGTGTAGATCTGGTGGTGTGTGTGTGTGTGTGTAGCTGGGGCTAGTGAATGTGTGTAGATCTGGTGGTGTGTGTGTAGCTGGGGCTAGTGAATGTGTGTAGATCTGGTGGTGTGTGTGTGTGTAGCTGGGGCTAGTGAATGTGTGTAGATCTGGTGGTGTGTGTGTGTAGCTGGGGCTAGTGAATGTGTGTAGATCTGGTGGTGTGTGTGTGTGTAGCTGGGGCTAGTGAATGTGTGTAGATCTGGTGGTGTGTGTGTAGCTGGGGCTAGTGAATGTGTGTAGATCTGGTGGTGTGTGTGTGTGTGTAGCTGGGGCTAGTGAATGTGTGTAGATCTGGTGGTGTGTGTGTGTGTGTAGCTGGGGCTAGTGAATGTGTGTAGATCTGGTGGTGTGTGTGTGTGTGTGTAGCTGGGGCTAGTGAATGTGTGTAGATCTGGTGGTGTGTGTGTGTGTGTAGCTGGGGCTAGTGAATGTGTGTAGATCTGGTGGTGTGTGTGTAGCAGGGGCTAGTGAATGTGTGTAGATCTGGTGATGGTGTGTGTGTGTGTAGCTGGGGCTAGTGAATGTGTGTAGATCTGGTGGTGTGTGTGTGTGTGTAGCTGGGGCTAGTGAATGTGTGTAGATCTGGTGGTGTGTGTGTAGCTGGGGCTAGTGAATGTGTGTAGATCTGGTGGTGTGTGTGTGTAGCTGGGGTTAGTGAATGTGTGTAGATCTGGTGGTGTGTGTGTGTGTGTAGCTGGGGCTAGTGAATGTGTGTAGATCTGGTGGTGTGTGTGTGTGTGTGTAGCTGGGGCTAGTGAATGTGTGTAGATCTGGTGGTGGTGTGTGTGTGTGTGTGTAGCTGGGGTTAGTGAATGTGTGTAGATCTGGTGGTGTGTGTGTGTGTGTAGCTGCGGCTAGTGAATGTGTGTAGATCTGGGGATGGTGTGTGTGTGTGTGTAGCAGGGGTTAGTGAATGTGTGTAGATCTGGGGATGGTGTGTGTGTGTGTGTAGCTGGGGCTAGTGAATGTGTGTAGATCTGGTGGTGTGTGTGTGTGTGTGTAGCTGGGGTTAGTGAATGTGTGTAGATCTGGTGGTGGTGTGTGTGTGTGTGTGTAGCAGGGGCTAGTGAATGTGTGTAGATCTGGTGGTGTGTGTGTGTAGCTGGGGCTAGTGAATGTGTGTAGATCTGGTGGTGTGTGTGTAGCTGGGGATGGTGAATGTGTGTAGATCTGGTGGTGGTGTGTGTGTGTGTGTAGCTGGGGCTAGTGAATGTGTGTAGATCTGGTGGTGTGTGTGTGTGTGTGTAGCTGGGGCTAGTGAATGTGTGTAGATCTGGTGGTGTGTGTGTGTGTAGCTGGGGTTAGTGAATGTGTGTAGATCTGGTGGTGTGTGTGTGTGTAGCTGGGGCTAGTGAATGTGTGTAGATCTGGTGGTGTGTGTGTAGCAGGGGTTAGTGAATGTGTGTAGATCTGGTGGTGTGTGTGTAGCAGGGGTTAGTGAATGTGTGTAGATCTGGTGGTGTGTGTGTGTGTGTAGCTGGGGCTAGTGAATGTGTGTAGATCTGGTGGTGTGTGTGTAGCTGGGGCTAGTGAATGTGTGTAGATCTGGTGGTGTGTGTGTGTAGCTGGGGTTAGTGAATGTGTGTAGATCTGGTGGTGTGTGTGTGTGTGTAGCTGGGGCTAGTGAATGTGTGTAGATCTGGTGGTGTGTGTGTGTGTGTGTAGCTGGGGCTAGTGAATGTGTGTAGATCTGGTGGTGGTGTGTGTGTGTGTGTGTAGCTGGGGTTAGTGAATGTGTGTAGATCTGGTGGTGTGTGTGTGTGTGTAGCTGGGGCTAGTGAATGTGTGTAGATCTGGGGATGGTGTGTGTGTGTGTGTAGCAGGGGTTAGTGAATGTGTGTAGATCTGGGGATGGTGTGTGTGTGTGTAGCTGGGGCTAGTGAATGTGTGTAGATCTGGTGGTGTGTGTGTGTGTGTGTAGCTGGGGTTAGTGAATGTGTGTAGATCTGGTGGTGGTGTGTGTGTGTGTGTGTAGCAGGGGCTAGTGAATGTGTGTAGATCTGGTGGTGTGTGTGTGTAGCTGGGGCTAGTGAATGTGTGTAGATCTGGTGGTGTGTGTGTGTGTGTATAGCTGGGGCTAGTGAATGTGTGTAGATCTGGTGGTGTGTGTGTAGCAGGGGTTAGTGAATGTGTGTAGATCTGGTGGTGTGTGTGTGTGTGTGTATAGCTGGGGCTAGTGAATGTGTGTAGATCTGGTGGTGTGTGTGTCTGTGTGTATAGCTGGGGCTAGTGAATGTGTGTAGATCTGGTGGTGTGTGTGTAGCAGGGGTTAGTGAATGTGTGTAGATCTGGTGGTGTGTGTGTGTGTGTGTATAGCTGGGGTTAGTGAATGTGTGTAGATCTGGTGGTGTGTGTGTAGCAGGGGTTAGTGAATGTGTGTAGATCTGGTGGTGTGTGTGTGTGTGTGTATAGCTGGGGTTAGTGAATGTGTGTAGATCTGGTGGTGTGTGTGTAGCAGGGGTTAGTGAATGTGTGTAGATCTGGTGGTGTGTGTGTGTGTGTATAGCTGGGGTTAGTGAATGTGTGTAGATCTGGTGGTGTGTGTGTAGCAGGGGTTAGTGAATGTGTGTAGATCTGGTGGTGTGTGTGTGTGTGTGTATAGCTGGGGTTAGTGAATGTGTGTAGATCTGGTGGTGTGTGTGTAGCAGGGGTTAGTGAATGTGTGTAGATCTGGTGGTGTGTGTGTGTGTGTGTAGCTGGGGCTAGTGAATGTGTGTAGATCTGGTGGTGTGTGTGTGTGTGTGTATAGCTGGGGTTAGTGAATGTGTGTAGATCTGGTGGTGTGTGTATAGCTGGGGTTAGTGAATGTGTGTAGATCTGGTGGTGTGTGTGTGTGTAGCTGGGGTTAGTGAATGTGTGTAGATCTGGTGGTGTGTGTGTGTGTGTATAGCTGGGGCTAGTGAATGTGTGTAGATCTGGTGGTGTGTGTGTGTAGCAGGGGCTAGTGAATGTGTGTAGATCTGGTGGTGGTGTGTGTGTGTGTGTGTAGCTGGGGCTAGTGAATGTGTGTAGATCTGGGGATGGTGTGTGTGTGTGTGTAGCAGGGGTTAGTGAATGTGTGTAGATCTGGTGGTGTGTGTGTAGCAGGGGTTAGTGAATGTGTGTAGATCTGGGGATGGTGTGTGTGTGTGTGTAGCTGGGGCTAGTGAATGTGTGTAGATCTGGTGGTGTGTGTGTATAGCTGGGGTTATTGAATGTGTGTAGATCTGGTGGTGTGTGTGTGTGTGTATAGCTGGGGTTAGTGAATGTGTGTAGATCTGGTGGTGTGTGTGTGTGTGTGTATAGCTGGGGCTAGTGAATGTGTGTAGATCTGGTGGTGTGTGTGTGTGTGTGTATAGCTGGGGCTAGTGAATGTGTGTAGATCTGGTGGTGTGTGTGTGTGTGTGTATAGCTGGGGCTAGTGAATGTGTGTAGATCTGGTGGTGTGTGTGTGTGTAGCTGGGGTTAGTGAATGTGTGTAGATCTGGTGGTGTGTGTGTAGCAGGGGTTAGTGAATGTGTGTAGATCTGGTGGTGTGTGTGTGTGTGTGTATAGCTGGGGTTAGTGAATGTGTGTAGATCTGGTGGTGTGTGTGTAGCAGGGGTTAGTGAATGTGTGTAGATCTGGGGATGGTGTGTGTGTGTGTGTAGCAGGGGTTAGTGAATGTGTGTAGATCTGGTGGTGTGTGTGTGTGTGTAGCAGGGGCTAGTGAATGTGTGTAGATCTGGTGGTGTGTGTGTGTGTGTGTATAGTGAATGTGTGTAGATCTGGTGGTATGTGTGTGTGTGTATAGCTGGGGCTAGTGAATGTGTGTAGATCTGGTGGTGTGTGTGTGTGTGTGTATAGCTGGGGCTAGTGAATGTGTGTAGATCTGGTGGTGTGTGTGTGTGTGTGTATAGCTGGGGCTAGTGAATGTGTGTAGATCTGGTGGTGTGTGTGTGTGTAGCTGGGGTTAGTGAATGTGTGTAGATCTGGTGGTGTGTGTGTAGCAGGGGTTAGTGAATGTGTGTAGATCTGGTGGTGTGTGTGTGTGTGTGTATAGCTGGGGTTAGTGAATGTGTGTAGATCTGGTGGTGTGTGTGTAGCAGGGGTTAGTGAATGTGTGTAGATCTGGGGATGGTGTGTGTGTGTGTGTAGCAGGGGTTAGTGAATGTGTGTAGATCTGGTGGTGTGTGTGTGTGTGTATAGCTGGGGTTAGTGAATGTGTGTAGATCTGGTGGTGTGTGTGTAGCTGGGGCTAGTGAATGTGTGTAGATCTGGTGGTGTGTGTGTAGCAGGGGTTAGTGAATGTGTGTAGATCTGGTGGTGTGTGTGTGTATAGCTGGGGTTAGTGAATGTGTGTAGATCTGGTGGTGGTGTGTGTGTGTGTGTATAGCTGGGGTTAGTGAATGTGTGTAGATCTGGTGGTGTGTGTGTGTGTGTGTATAGCTGGGGCTAGTGAATGTGTGTAGATCTGGTGGTGTGTGTGTGTGTGTGTATAGCTGGGGCTAGTGAATGTGTGTAGATCTGGTGGTGTGTGTGTAGCAGGGGTTAGTGAATGTGTGTAGATCTGGTGGTGTGTGTGTGTGTGTATAGCTGGGGCTAGTGAATGTGTGTAGATCTGGTGGTGTGTGTGTGTGTGTGTATAGCTGGGGCTAGTGAATGTGTGTAGATCTGGTGGTGTGTGTGTAGCAGGGGTTAGTGAATGTGTGTAGATCTGGTGGTGTGTGTGTGTGTGTAGCTGGGGTTAGTGAATGTGTGTAGATCTGGTGGTGTGTGTGTAGCAGGGGTTAGTGAATGTGTGTAGATCTGGTGGTGTGTGTGTGTGTGTGTATAGCTGGGGTTAGTGAATGTGTGTAGATCTGGTGGTGTGTGTGTGTGTAGCAGGGGTTAGTGAATGTGTGTAGATCTGGTGGTGTGTGTGTGTGTGTGTATAGCTGGGGTTAGTGAATGTGTGTAGATCTGGTGGTGTGTGTGTGTGTGTGTATAGCTGGGGCTAGTGAATGTGTGTAGATCTGGTGGTGTGTGTGTAGCAGGGGTTAGTGAATGTGTGTAGATCTGGTGGTGTGTGTGTGTGTGTGTGTATAGCTGGGGCTAGTGAATGTGTGTAGATCTGGTGGTGTGTGTGTAGCAGGGGTTAGTGAATGTGTGTAGATCTGGTGGTGTGTGTGTGTGTGTGTATAGCTGGGGCTAGTGAATGTGTGTAGATCTGGTGGTGTGTGTGTAGCAGGGGTTAGTGAATGTGTGTAGATCTGGTGGTGTGTGTGTGTGTATAGCTGGGGTTAGTGAATGTGTGTAGATCTGGTGGTGTGTGTGTGTAGCTGGGGCTAGTGAATGTGTGTAGATCTGGTGGTGTGTGTGTGTGTGTGTATAGCTGGGGCTAGTGAATGTGTCATCTTGTCTAACACCGCTTTCTCTCTTCCTTGGAACCTCTACTCCTCCGTTAGTCTCGCCGCCCGTCAGTCCCCCCCCCGACGTCCTTTGCCGGATGTCCCCGGGGCCCAGGGTCTATCTCAGCGTTTTTTTATTTTGTGGGAGACGTTTGGTTCCGCTCTTTTTTGATTCTTCCCAAGTGTGTTGCTTCACAACTTTGGCCCGTCGCTCCCTGGTTATTTTCACCAATGGGCGTGCTGTTGTTACACCACCTCCACTAACCTTGCTATTTAGTTATGGACCCGGTTTGATGCTCTGTGGGTGTCACCGTGGTGGAATACAAGAATCCACACGTGCGCGATGCAGTTTAACACGTCAACGTAGGCTTTCGCGAGCCAATATTTATCCGTGATAGAGGTGTTTTGGGTCAAATCGCTTGAATGTATAAATGTGTCGTCAAAACCCAGCCAACTAGTAAGGATTGTCACGTAAACAGAACGTGGCCAATTCATCACTAGTACAGCACTAGTGTGTAGTGTCATGTATAGTAGTGTAGTGTATAATGTAGTGTATAGTGTAGTGTATAGTAGTGTATAGTGTAGTGTATAGTAGTGTAGTGTATAATGTAGTGTATAGTGTAGTGTATAGTAGTGTATAGTGTAGTGTATAGTGTAGTGTATAGTAGTAGTGTATAGTGTAGTGTATAGTGTAGTGTAAACAGAACGTGGCCAATTCATCACTAGTACAGCACTAGTGTGTAGTGTCATGTATAGTAGTGTAGTGTATAATGTAGTGTATAGTGTAGTGTAAACAGAATGTGGCCAATTCATCACTAGTACAGCACTAGTGTGTAGTGTCATGTATAGTAGTGTAGTGTATAGTGTAGTGTATAGTGTAGTGTATAGTGTAGTGTATAGTAGTGTAGTGTATAATGTAGTGTATAGTGTAGTGTATAGTAGTGCATAGTGTAGTGTATAGTGTAGTGTATAGTAG
Organism: Petromyzon marinus; assembly: GCF_048934315.1. Taxonomy (NCBI): domain Eukaryota; kingdom Metazoa; phylum Chordata; class Hyperoartia; order Petromyzontiformes; family Petromyzontidae; genus Petromyzon; species Petromyzon marinus. The sequence goes on along the minus strand of NW_027422914.1, from coordinate 44,023 downwards.
TGTAGTGTATAGTAGTGTAGTGTATAGTGTAGTGTATAGTGTAGTGTATAGTAGTGTATAGTGTAGTGTAAACAGAACGTGGCCAATTCATCACTAGTACAGCACTAGTGTGTAGTGTCATGTATAGTAGTGTAGTGTATAGTGTAGTGTATAGTGTAGTGTATAGTAGTGTATAGTGTAGTGTATAGTGTAGTGTATAGTAGTGTAGTGTATAGTGTAGTGTATAGTGTAGTGTATAGTAGTGCATAGTGTAGTGTATAGTGTAGTGTATAGTAGTGTAGTGTATAGTAGTGTAGTGTATAGTGTAGTGTATAGTGTAGTGTATAGTGTAGTGTATAGTAGTGTAGTGTATAGTAGTGTAGTGTATAGTGTAGTGTATAGTGTAGTGTATAGTAGTGTATAGTGTAGTGTATAGTAGTGTATAGTGTAGTGTATAGTAGTGTATAGTAGTGTATAGTGTAGTGTATAGTGTAGTGTATAGTGTAGTGTAAACAGAACGTGGCCAATTCATCACTAGTACAGCACTAGTGTGTAGTGTCATGTATAGTAGTGTAGTGTATAATGTAGTGTATAGTGTAGTGTATAGTAGTGTATAGTGTAGTGTATAGTGTAGTGTATAGTAGTGTAGTGTATAATGTAGTGTATAGTGTAGTGTATAGTAGTGTATAGTGTAGTGTATAGTGTAGTGTATAGTAGTGTAGTGTATAGTGTAGTGTATAGTGTAGTGTATAGTAGTGCATAGTGTAGTGTATAGTGTAGTGTATAGTAGTGTAGTGTATAGTAGTGTAGTGTATAGTGTAGTGTATAGTGTAGTGTATAGTAGTGTATAGTGTAGTGTATAGTAGTGTATAGTGTAGTGTATAGTAGTGTATAGTAGTGTATAGTGTAGTGTATAGTGTAGTGTATAGTGTAGTGTAAACAGAACGTGGCCAATTCATCACTAGTACAGCACTAGTGTGTAGTGTCATTTATAGTAGTGTAGTGTATAATGTAGTGTATAGTGTAGTGTATAGTGTAGTGTATAGTGTAGTGTATAGTAGTGTAGTGTATAGTGTAGTGTATAGTGTAGTGTATAGTAGTGCATAGTGTAGTGTATAGTGTAGTGTATAGTAGTGTAGTGTATAGTAGTGTAGTGTATAGTGTAGTGTATAGTGTAGTGTATAGTAGTGTATAGTGTAGTGTATAGTAGTGTATAGTGTAGTGTATAGTAGTGTATAGTAGTGTATAGTGTAGTGTATAGTGTAGTGTATAGTGTAGTGTAAACAGAACGTGGCCAATTCATCACTAGTACAGCACTAGTGTGTAGTGTCATGTATAGTAGTGTAGTGTATAATGTAGTGTATAGTGTAGTGTATAGTAGTGTATAGTGTAGTGTATAGTGTAGTGTATAGTAGTGTAGTGTATAATGTAGTGTATAGTGTAGTGTATAGTAGTGTATAGTGTAGTGTATAATGTAGTGTATAGTAGTGTAGTGTATAGTGTAGTGTATAGTGTAGTGTATAGTAGTGCATAGTGTAGTGTATAGTGTAGTGTATAGTAGTGTAGTGTATAGTAGTGTAGTGTATAGTGTAGTGTATAGTGTAGTGTATAGTAGTGTATAGTGTAGTGTATAGTAGTGTATAGTGTAGTGTATAGTAGTGTATAGTAGTGTATAGTGTAGTGTATAGTGTAGTGTATAGTGTAGTGTAAACAGAACGTGGCCAATTCATCACTAGTACAGCACTAGTGTGTAGTGTCATGTATAGTAGTGTAGTGTATAATGTAGTGTATAGTGTAGTGTATAGTAGTGTATAGTGTAGTGTATAGTGTAGTGTATAGTAGTGTAGTGTATAGTGTAGTGTACTAGTACAGCACACCGGTTGTGCGTTGGAGAGCCAAGCCACAACATTTACAGTCTTGAGTACCGTGACGTTTCGCCAGTAATTACAATTAGCTTCATCAGACGACAGCCAGATATGTGGAAAAGTCTTACTGTTCCGTTCCTTATATAGAGGCATAGATGTGTTGACCACGTAGCTGGTCTCTTGCACAATTGACGGGGGGGATTACTGAGGCAACGTTCATTATGCATGTGCATTATGCGAGGCCTTTGAACTTGTCCTTCCTCTTTATCATTCATTGTTTTATTAAAATAGCCCCTACCAATGGCAATCCCTATTGAAGCACGCTGCTCTTTGTAGGCACGCATTTAAATAACGTGTTATTTGATGATTCGCTAAACCACGCAGGCAACTAAGGCGGTAGCGAATCATCAAGCTCGTCCATCGGTGTGGACCAATCAGTTTCAAGGACAATGCATCATCATCATATTATCATAGTGTGTGTGTTTTTTGTTTGCATTTTGACTGCAGGTATTGCGGTTAATGCAGTAACATTAATCCTTGTTAAAAAAAGGTTTCAGTTTTGTTGCCAGAAAAAACAAGGGGAAGACCCCTATTATTTTATTTTGGTACTGGCAAAGGAGGTCTAATGATGTAAATTCTGATCTCGTCCGAAATTCTTATCTAGGTACCAATTTTCATAATTTTTCAGATGCATCCAAAAATCAGGAACACATCTCCAAATGTGCCCTGAGATCTGGAGATCTGTAAAAAAAAAGAGCTTTATAGTTCATATTCTTGGTTCTTTCGGTAAAGTCCTTTCATTTCGGGTCTTAATTGATTGTTCACGCTTACGGTGGCTTTCAGACCGCATCCATTATTTTCGTCTCCCCCCTCCTCTTTTCCAAACATAGATGGACTCGTCCATCTGAGCAAACTTGTCAAATCGCTCTGCGTGGTGCTGACGTTAAGAAAAAAACGCCACTTTTTTCAAATTTTCTTGCTGTGGTTTTCACACCTGATGATGATTGCTTGCTTGTGTTGCAGTCGAAAACGTCGTGATGGGTTTTATTTTTATTATTTTATCGTTTCCCTTCAACGTGGTGACTTTATCGAAAGAACCAAGAATGTGAATCCCTGCAGTCACGAAAGCTTTAAATCAAAATTCAGCTTCATAGCTCATCGGATTCCTCCAATGCAAATTAAACGTTCCCGATCCCGACCGACTTAACGCGTGCACCGGCACGGTTGATTTTGCACCTGCGTGAAGTCTCTGGATCTCGTGCCCCGTAGAGCTCACGCATTGACCAAGGCGTGACCTCGAGCCGGCAGAGGCGAGAGTAGATGTTGGAACACCAGCTCCTCCTCGTCAAAGAAGCACCTCTGGGACTTTGACGTGCCGGTTAGGCGCGGAAACAGCCGATGCACCTTCGCCACGGTCCCCCGGTGAAGTTTTTTGGCGCCCGCTTACCGGGGCCCAGCTCCTCGTAGTGCTCCAAACCGAGGACCCCCGTCGGGGGCCCCCTCCGGAGGGCCTCCTCCACGGGAGCCCCTTTACGAAAGACTTGATCTCCATCCACACACCGTGGCAGGGTTATACGAGCTCTTCCCCCTTCACCATGGCGGGCCAGATGTCGCCTCGTGAACACTTCGTACGTCACCAACTTCCTGGGGGTCCTCCTCCTCCTCTTTTTTTTTTTGGGGGGGGATTCGTGAAGTTCGCCGATGTTCCTCGTCGTCAGGATTCCCTTCTTCTGTGTCAGCCGAGGCCGCCAAAAAATGTCGCCGTCCATGGACCCACCCGCGGACGGCTTCCTTTAAGCTCCCGTCCTCCGTTCCTGGCAAAGAACGGGGTGGGGGTTCAGCAGGAGGAGGAGGAGTTGAAGAGCTGGGAAAAGTTTCTAACGTCTTTTCGACGTCCTGGAGCCTGTGTACATGCCGCTGATGTCAAACGTGGCGAGTAGTGCCGGGTGCCGGCGGATAGATTTGGACGGTTCCACAAAGTTCCTTTGCGCCTCTCGAGACCCGCACGCAGGTTCTTGGCGCGACACACAAAACAGCCGACGGAGATGTTCACCAAAAAATTGGTAGCGGCGCCTACCCTCGGGGATTTGGTGACTTGCGAGCCGGTTGGCGGGCAACCGAGCTCGGGCCGCAGGTTCCAAGAAATCATTTTTCCCCTCGGGTCGACGTCGTAAAAGCTCTAGAAGCATGGAGGCAAGCTTCTCGTTCCGGCTTCGCGCGTTCCCTTTCGGGCCGGCATCACCCACACAGCCGTTCTTCACGGGGCGGAAGTGCGGCCTCCGGGATCCACGGCTCTCCCCCACGGAGCGCGGTAGTCTGCCAACACCTGTCGAACGTGTTCCACGGGCCGGTACATCAGGCACGTGGTCTTGCCGGTTGCCCGAGCGGCCAAGGAGGACGATGGCTATCCGAGGGCGGTGGGTTTTTAATGGTTTCGATGACCGCGTGCTCCGGCTCTCCCACGCGGTAGAAACGGGTAATTCGATCCGGTCCGCTCGGGGGGCAGCGCAGGACGTTGAGCGCCTCGCGCGGTTCGTCGCCCCCCGAAGGTGTGGAACTATCTCGACGTTGCGCTCGTTCTCCGTCGTGCTCGCCGGAGGAAAGTGATCCCGGGCCTTGACGAAGAGCAAGCGGGTTACCTCCGCCGCACGTTCTGCTGCGAGGGGGGAACGATGCTCGCTCGATGCCCTTCAGCTGTGCGGCGGAGCGAGCGGGACGTCCCGCTGGTCGCAGGAGGAAATGATCCTCTTTATTCTGCGGTCGAGTTGCTTGTGTGTGTGTGGATCAAGGACGATGTCCCAAATGCGGATGATGATCTCGCTGTCGACTTCTACCAGCCGTCTCTCCTCCCGAAGCAGACTCTTCGGGAGAGAGAGAGAGCCGGTGATATTTTCTCGGGCTTGGCACCGCAACGTGGCGAAAAGTCGATCGCCAATTCCTGGCGGGACCCTGTCTCCACCCTGGCCTCAAAACAGCCTGATCTCGCTGGACTCGGCGACGCCTTTCACTTTTCCTCGACGCGGTGAAGGTGCCAGTCACCGTCGCCCGGCGAGCAAATCGCCCTCACGATATTCCTCCTTCCTCGCGAGGCTCTTGTCGCCGAGGGGTTCTGAAGGGGGCGTCGCGAGTGCACTCGACCTCCCAGGTCAGCGATTCCAAGTCAGGGCCCCGCCGTCGCCTACCTCGACCCGTTTCGCCCCCCACGGGATCGGAGGGCTGAGCAGGCGCAGCATCTCGTCGTGGCCGCTATCGAGGGCGGCGAAGAGAAGACGAGGCGCTAGCGGGGGGGAGTTGCCGGCCCGCGTCCCCTCGCGTTGTTCGTTCGGGGGGCTTTCTCCAAGAGCGGCTTCAGATTAACAAAAATAAAAAACCACACGGCGCAAAGCGATAAGCAGCTCTCTAAGCCAATCGCCCCCGGAGGTCGCGCCTCCCGGCCCTGTCGGTTCTCGCGATGCTAAGCAGGAGCCGGGCCCGCGACGTGGGCCCCCGGGGTTGGCGAACCGACGTGCCGGGCCAGTTTGCCCGTAGACGGCCGCTCGCCGCCACGTGGCGGAGTTAGACTGATGGCCTTATAATCTTAGTTGTCTTGTGGTTGTTGTTTGTTGTTGTTGTTTGTTGTTGTTATTTGACTTGCATCCCACTGGGATTTTTTGCACACAGCGTTGGTGTACGGTGATATTTCAAAGGAATATTTTGATATTTTTGTTCCTGTATTTTCTGTTCGCACAGTCACACACAAAGTCACTTTAAGATGTTTTCTTGTTCCATGTTTTTTGTTTGTTGCGGTTGCACCCGATTCAAGAGCCGAATGGCTCACAGGGCTATACCAAATCAATGAACTAACTATGAACTATGAGTTAGACTGATGGCCTTAATCTAAGTTGTCTTGTGGTTGTTGTTGTTGTTGTTGTTATTAAAGTTGTTGTTGTTATTAAAGTTGTTGTTGTTAAAGTTGTTGTTATTAAAGTTGTTGTTATTAAAGTTGTTGTTATTAAAGTTGTTGTTATTAAAGTTGTTGTTGTTATTAAAGTTGTTGTTGTTATTAAAGTTGTTGTTGTTGTTGTTGACTTGCATCCCACTGGGATTTTTTGCACACAGCGTTGGTGTACGGTGATATTTCAAGGAATATTTTGATATTTTTGTTCCTGTATTTTCTGTTTGCACAACTCAACACAAAGTCACTTTAAGATGTTTTCTTGTTCCATGTTTTTTGTTTGTTGCGGTTGCACCCGATTCAAGAGCCGAATGGCTCACAGGGCTATACCAAATCAATGAAAACTATGAACTATGAGTTAGACTGATGGCCTTAATCTAAGTTGTCTTGTGGTTGTTGTTGTTGTTGTTATTAAAGTTGTTGTTGTTATTAAAGTTGTTGTTGTTAAAGTTGTTGTTATTAAAGTTGTTGTTATTAAAGTTGTTGTTATTAAAGTTGTTGTTGTTATTAAAGTTGTTGTTGTTATTAAAGTTGTTGTTGTTATTAAAGTTGTTGTTGTTGTTATTTGACTTGCATCCCACTGGGATTTTTTGCACACAGCGTTGGTGTACGGTGATATTTCAAGGAATATTTTGATATTTTTGTTCCTGTATTTTCTGTTTGCACAGTCCAACACAAAGTCACTTTAAGATGTTTTCTTGTTCCATGTTTTTTGTTTGTTGCGGTTGCACCCGATTCAAGAGCCGAATGGCTCACAGGGCTATACCAAATCAATGAAAACTATGAACTATGAGTTAGACTGATGGCCTTAATCTAAGTTGTCTTGTGGTTGTTGTTGTTGTTGTTATTAAAGTTGTTGTTGTTATTAAAGTTGTTGTTGTTAAAGTTGTTGTTATTAAAGTTGTTGTTATTAAAGTTGTTGTTATTAAAGTTGTTGTTGTTATTAAAGTTGTTGTTGTTATTAAAGTTGTTGTTGTTGTTGTTGACTTGCATCCCACTGGGATTTTTTGCACACAGCGTTGGTGTACGGTGATATTTCAAGGAATATTTTGATATTTTTGTTCCTGTATTTTCTGTTTGCACAGTCCAACACAAAGTCACTTTAAGATGTTTTCTTGTTCCATGTTTTTTGTTTGTTGCGGTTGCACCCGATTCAAGAGCCGAATGGCTCACAGGGCTATACCAAATCAATGAAAACTATGAACTATGAGTTAGACTGATGGCCTTAATCTAAGTTGTCTTGTGGTTGTTGTTGTTGTTGTTATTAAAGTTGTTGTTGTTATTAAAGTTGTTGTTGTTAAAGTTGTTGTTATTAAAGTTGTTGTTATTAAAGTTGTTGTTATTAAAGTTGTTGTTATTAAAGTTGTTGTTGTTATTAAAGTTGTTGTTGTTATTAAAGTTGTTGTTGTTGTTATTTGACTTGCATCCCACTGGGATTTTTTGCACACAGCGTTGGTGTACGGTGATATTTCAAGGAATATTTTGATATTTTTGTTCCTGTATTTTCTGTTTGCACGGTCAACACAAAGTAGTCACTTTAAGATGTTTTCTTGTTCCATGTTTTTTGTTTGTTGCGGTTGCACCCGATTCAAGAGCCGAATGGCTCACAGGGCTATACCAAATAAATGAAAACTATGAACTATGAGTTAGACTGATGGCCTTAATCTAAGTTGTCTTGTGGTTGTTGTTGTTGTTGTTATTAAAGTTGTTGTTGTTATTAAAGTTGTTGTTGTTAAAGTTGTTGTTATTAAAGTTGTTGTTATTAAAGTTGTTGTTATTAAAGTTGTTGTTGTTATTAAAGTTGTTGTTGTTATTAAAGTTGTTGTTGTTATTAAAGTTGTTGTTGTTGTTGTTGACTTGCATCCCGCTGGGATTTTTTGCACACAGCGTTGGTGTACGGTGATATTTCAAGGAATATTTTGATATTTTTGTTCCTGTATTTTCTGTTTGCACAACTCAACACAAAGTCACTTTAAGATGTTTTCTTGTTCCATGTTTTTTGTTTGTTGCGGTTGCACCCGATTCAAGAGCCGAATGGCTCACAGGGCTATACCAAATCAATGAAAACTATGAACTATGAGTTAGACTGATGGCCTTAATCTAAGTTGTCTTGTGGTTGTTGTTGTTGTTGTTGTTATTAAAGTTGTTGTTGTTATTAAAGTTGTTGTTGTTAAAGTTGTTGTTATTAAAGTTGTTGTTATTAAAGTTGTTGTTGTTATTAAAGTTGTTGTTGTTATTAAAGTTGTTGTTGTTATTAAAGTTGTTGTTGTTATTAAAGTTGTTGTTGTTGTTGTTGTTGACTTGCATCCCACTGGGAGTTTTTGCACAACAGCGTTGGTGGTGTAACTGTGATATTTCAGGAATATTTTGATATTTTTGTTCCTGTATTTTCTGTTTGCACAACTCAACACAAAGTCACTTTAAGATGTTTTCTTGTTCCATGTTTTTTGTTTGTTGCGGTTGCACCCGATTCAAGAGCCGAATGGCTCACAGGGCTATACCAAATAAATGAAAACTATGAACTAACTATGAACTATGTACTGTAATAAAGAAGTTGCCTATCCAAAGTGTCTCCAGAACCCACCACACACAAAACGGCGCCAAAATTAATTAAACATACGTGCAATACAATAGCACCCCTGGGTTAACACACACACACTCTTACGCGTTTCCCACTTGCGCACCTCGAAGAATCACCGCGCACTTCTTGCTACTTACCATCAATGCCCTTGTGAAGGATGAGGATCATCGCGGCGTGCAAGGGGTTGGCGCCGATGGCTGAGGAGCCACGTGACCAAAAAACGGCGATCCACCACCTCTCTTGACCCGGGGCCAGCAGCTGTGGCAAGAGGACACTGGTCAAAAAAGTACACGGGAGGGCCCTCCACACGCCAGTTCACCACGGGTCTCCTCCCTTGAAACCGTTCTCGCTTAGGTTAAGTCAAAAAGTGATTTGCCACTCATCAGCTGTTTCAAGGCCCTAGCCAGCGGTGTAAACTCTGCGTTTCTACGGTGGGAGGGCGAGTCGATCCACACGCCAACTTGCCGCTGACATCCTCACAAAGTGGTGTGCTCATTTTTAAAGTTTTGATTTAAAGCTTTCGTGACTGCAGAGAGAGAGAGATTCATATTCTTGGTTCTTTCGGTAAAAGTCACCACCACCACCACGTAGAAGGGAAACAATAAAATACGTGACTTTACCGAAAGAACCAAAGAAGATGAATCATTGCAGTCACGAAAGCTTTAAATCGAAATAAAATTCTCACGACGTTTCGACTGCAACACAAGAAGCAATCATCATCAGGTGTGAAAACCACAGCAAGAATTATTTTTTTTTCAAATTTTCTTGCTGTGGTTTTCACAGCTGATGATGATTGCTTTGTTATCAAACGGTTGAGGGGTGATGATGATGATGGGTGAAGTTAACTCCCAACCAGGATTAGAACTCACAGCCCTCTAACTGGGAGCCGTTTGCTCTGCCACTGAGCCACCCGGCAGGTTGCTTAGATCACAATCACCGCCTAATAAGACACGGATGAGAAACGCAGGGAGCCGCTGGGAAAACACCGGAAAATAAAAGCTGGAAATTACGCAAAAAATCACAGCGAGACATCCGTTGGAATGCACCGAGAGACAGGGAGAGGGAACAACGTCGATTAGAGAATAAGCACGCGTTAGAGGCTGCTGTATATTTCACTTTTCCAAAAAAGAATTTAAAAAATGCGATCTTGTCTGTCCCTTGTAGACATTTGTGTGTTATCTTTGAGTTCCAAGAGTTAAAAAAAAACAGATGCATCAAAAAATAAATTAGCACAGTAGTTGGAAATCGAACAGGCTTGGTGGCTTGGAATGATAACAAGTTCACGTGAACCTGGGAAACTCCTTCCTCGAGCACAGGCATCACCAGAGAGGCCATACCCTGCTGTTTGAACTGTGCCCAAGACAGGGAACTGGCCACACTCAGTATCTGAAACATTAATTTAGAATACATCCTGGTGATTGGAGTCGAAACGTTGATAATGACAGCCACCGCATATGAATATTCTTGATCATGGTATTAAACTTAACTTTGACGAGGACATACGACTACATGGCAATGCAGCTCAGGGTAAAAAAGGTTTTGACTATTTTGCATGACCTTATGAACAATCACCGACAGGTTGAGTCAGCCTACAGTGTGAAGGGACTAGTGGCCACGGGAGGTAATGACAAGGGTATCAGTTGTGAGTGTGAAGGGACTGGTGGCCACGGGAGGTAATGACAGGGGTATCAGTTGTGAGTGTGAAGGGACTGGTGGCTACAGGAGATAATGACAGGGGTATCAGTTATGAGTGTGAAGGGACTGGTGGCTACGGGAGGTAATGACAGGGGTATCAGTTGTGAGTGTGAAGGGACTGGTGGCTACGGGAGGTAATGACAGGGGTATCAGTTGTGAGTGTGAAGGGACTGGTGGCTACGGGAGGTAATGACAGGGGTATCAGTTGTGAGTGTGAAGGGACTGGTGGCTACGGGAGGTAATGACAGGGGTATCAGTTGTGAGTGTGAAGGGACTGGTGGCTACAGGAGGTAATGACAGGGGTATCAGTTGTGAGTGTGAAGGGACTGGTGGCTACGGGAGGTAATGACAGGGGTATCAGTTGTGAGTGTGAAGGGACTGGTGGCTACGGGAGGTAATGGCAGGGCGAGTCAGCTGTGAGTGTGAAGGGACTGGTGGCTACGGGAGGTAATGGCAGGGGTATCAGTTGTGAGTGTGAAGGGACTGGTGGCTACGGGAGGTAACGACAGGGGTATCAGTTGTGAGTGTGAAGGGACTGGTGGCCACGGGAGGTAATGACAGGGGTATCAGTTGTGAGTGTGAAGGGACTGGTGGCTACAGGAGATAATGACAGGGGTATCAGTTGTGAGTGTGAAGGGACTGGTGGCTACAGGAGGTAATGACAGGGGTATCAGTTGTGAGTGTGAAGGGACTGGTGGCTACAGGAGGTAATGACAAGGGGTATCAGTTGTGAGTGTGAAGGGACTGGTGGCTACAGGAGGTAATGACAGGGGTATCAGTTGTGAGTGTGAAGGGACTGGTGGCTACAGGAGATGATGACAGGGGTATCAGTTGTGAGTGTGAAGGGACTGGTGGCTACGGGAGGTAATGACAGGGGTATCAGTTGTGAGTGTGAAGGGACTGGTGGCTACGGGAGATAATGACAGGGGTATCAGTTGTGAGTGTGAAGGGACTGGTGGCTACGGGAGGTAATGGCAGGGGTATCAGTTGTGAGTGTGAAGGGACTGGTGGCTACAGGAGGTAATGGCAGGGGTATCAGTTGTGAGTGTGAAGGGACTGGTGGCTACGGGAGGTAATGACAGGGGGCGATGACCAGAAACATTCTACGGCCACATCGCAAACTCACCGACCCACCTGAAAGAGGCTCAGTAGAGACTCACTAATGACGCCGGCTCCACTCCCACCACAGAATTTAGGGGGTCGGAGGTCATCGGGCGTACACGCCAACTATGGTACATCTCCTGTTATTTGCACACCGGACACAAATAAAAACCAACATCACCCACACACGTTGTTGCCGTACGATGGGTCGCAGGGTGCCCGCAAACGTCGCCTTGCTCTCAGCGGAGACTCCCTCAGGGTTCAGTCTTAATCATTGAGACTCCCTCAGGGTTCAGTGTTAATCAGTGAGACTCCCACAGGGTTCAGTGTTAATCAGTGAGACTCCCATAGGGTTCATTGTTAATCAGTGAGACTCCCATAGGGTTCAGCGTTAATCAGTGAGACTCCCACAGGGTTCAGCGTTAATCAGTGAGACTCCCACAGGGTTCAGTGTTAATCAGTGAGACTCCCACAGGGTTCAGTGTTAATCAGTGAGACTCCCACAGGGTTCAGCGTTAATCAGTGAGACTCCCATAGGGTTCAGCGTTAATTAGTGAGACTCCCACAGGGTTCAGCGTTAATCAGTGAGACTCCCACAGGGTTCAGTGTTAATCAGTGAGACTCCCACAGGGTTCAGCGTTAATCAGTGAGACTCCCACAGGGTGCATGTGTTAATCAGTGAGACTCCCATAGGGTTCATTGTTAATCAGTGAGACTCCCACAGGGTTCAGTGTTAATCAGTGAGACTCCCATAGGGTTCAGTGTTAATCAGTGAGACTCCCACAGGGTTCAGCGTTAATCAGTGAGACTCCCACAGGGTTCAGCGTTAATCAGTGAGACTCCCACAGGGTTCAGCGTTAATCAGTGAGACTCCCACAGGGTTCAGTGTTAATCAGTGAGACTCCCATAAGGTTCAGTGTTAATCAGTGAGACTCCCACAGGGTTCAGTGTTAATCAGTGAGACTCCCACAGGGTTCAGCGTTAATCAGTGAGACTCCCACAGGGTTCAGCGTTAATCAGTGAGACTCCCACAGGGTTCAGCGTTAATCAGTGAGACTCCCACAGGGTGCATGTGTTAATCAGTGAGACTCCCACAGGGTTCAGTGTTAATCAGTGAGACTCCCATAGGGTTCAGTGTTAATCAGTGAGACTCCCACAGGGTTCAGTGTTAATCAGTGAGACTCCCACAGGGTTCAGTGTTAATCAGTGAGACTCCCACAGGGTTCAGTGTTAATCAGTGAGACTCCCTCAGGGTTCAGTGTTAATCAGTGAGACTCCCACAGGGTTCAGTGTTAATCAGTGAGACTCCCACAGGGTTCAGTGTTAATCAGTGAGACTCCCACAGGGTTCAGTGTTAATCAGTGAGACTCCCATAGGGTTCAGTGTTAATCAGTGAGACTCCCACAGGGTTCAGTGTTAATCAGTGAGACTCCCACAGGGTTCAGTGTTAATCAGTGAGACTCCCACAGGGTTCAGCGTTAATCAGTGAGACTCCCACAGGGTTCAGTGTTAATCAGTGAGACTCCCACAGGGTTCAGTGTTAATCAGTGAGACTCCCATAGGGTTCAGTGTTAATCAGTGAGACTCCCACAGGGTTCAGCGTTAATCAGTGAGACTCCCATAAGGTTCAGTGTTAATCAGTGAGACTCCCATAGGGTTCAGTGTTAATCAGTGAGACTCCCACAGGGTTCAGTGTTAATCAGTGAGACTCCCACAGGGTTCAGCGTTAATCAGTGAGACTCCCACAGGGTTCAGTGTTAATCAGTGAGACTCCCACAGGGTTCAGTGTTAATCAGTGAGACTCCCACAGGGTTCAGTGTTAATCAGTGAGACTCCCATAGGGTTCAGTGTTAATCAGTGAGACTCCCATAGGGTTCAGTCTTAATCATTGAGACTCCCTCAGGGTTCAGTCTTAATCATTGAGACTCCCTCAGGGTTCAGTGTTAATCAGTGAGACTCCCACAGGGTTCAGTGTTAATCAGTGAGACTCCCACAGGGTTCAGTGTTAATCAGTGAGACTCCCACAGGGTTCAGTGTTAATCAGTGAGACTCCCACAGGGTTCAGTGTTAATCAGTGAGACTCCCACAGGGTGCATGTGTTAATCAGTGAGACTCCCATAGGGTTCATTGTTAATCAGTGAGACTCCCATAGGGTTCAGTGTTAATCAGTGAGACTCCCACAGGGTGCATGTGTTAATCAGTGAGACTCCCATAGGGTTCAGTCTTAATCATTGAGACTCCCTCAGGGTTCAGTGTTAATCAGTGAGACTCCCACAGGGTTCAGTGTTAATCAGTGAGACTCCCACAGGGTGCATGTGTTAATCAGTAATACTCCCTCAGGGTTCAGTGTTAATCAGTGAGACTCCCACAGGGTTCAGTGTTAATCAGTGAGACTCCCACAGGGTGCATGTGTTAATCAGTGAGACTCCCATAGGGTTCATTGTTAATCAGTGAGACTCCCACAGGGTTCAGCGTTAATCAGTGAGACTCCCATAGGGTTCAGTCTTAATCATTGAGACTCCCTCAGGGTTCAGTGTTAATCAGTGAGACTCCCACAAGGTTCAGTCTTAATCATTGAGACTCCCTCAGGGTTCAGTGTTAATCATTGAGACTCCCTCAGGGTTCAGTGTTAATCAGTGAGACTCCCACAGGGTTCAGTGTTAATCAGTGAGACTCCCACAGGGTTCAGCGTTAATCAGTGAGACTCCCACAGGGTTCAGTGTTAATCAGTGAGACTCCCACAGGGTGCATGTGTTAATCAGTGAGACTCCCATAGGGTTCAGCGTTAATCAGTGAGACTCCCACAGGGTTCAGTGTTAATCAGTGAGACTCCCACAGGGTTCAGCGTTAATCAGTGAGACTCCCACAGGGTTCAGTGTGTTAATCAGTGAGACTCCCACAGGGTTCAGTGTTAATCAGTGAGACTCCCATAAGGTTCAGTGTTAATCAGTGAGACTCCCACAGGGTTCAGCGTTAATCAGTGAGACTCCCACAGGGTTCATTGTTAATCAGTGAGACTCCCATAAGGTTCAGTGTTAATCAGTGAGACTCCCACAGGGTTCAGCGTTAATCAGTGAGACTCCCACAGGGTTCAGCGTTAATCAGTGAGACTCCCACAGGGTTCAGTGTTAATCAGTGAGACTCCCACAGGGTTCAGTGTTAATCAGTGAGACTCCCACAGGGTTCAGTGTTAATCAGTGAGACTCCCACAGGGTTCAGTGTTAATCAGTGAGACTCCCACAGGGTTCAGTGTTAATCAGTGAGACTCCCATAGGGTTCAGTGTTAATCAGTGAGACTCCCACAGGGTTCAGTGTTAATCAGTGAGACTCCCACAGGGTTCAGTGTTAATCAGTGAGACTCCCACAGGGTTCAGTGTTAATCAGTGAGACTCCCATAGGGTTCAGTGTTAATCAGTGAGACTCCCACAGGGTTCAGTGTTAATCACTGAGACTCCCACAGGGTGCATGTGTTAATCAGTGAGACTCCCACAGGGTTCAGCGTTAATCAGTGAGACTCCCACAGGGTTCAGTGTTAATCAGTGAGACTCCCATAGGGTTCAGTCTTAATCATTGAGACTCCCTCAGGGTTCAGTGTTAATCAGTGAGACTCCCACAGGGTTCAGTGTTAATCAGTGAGACTCCCACAGGGTTCAGTGTTAATCAGTGAGACTCCCACAGGGTTCAGTGTTAATCAGTGAGACTCCCATAGGGTTCATTGTTAATCAGTGAGACTCCCACAGGGTTCAGTGTTAATCAGTGAGACTCCCACAGAGTTCAGTGTTAATCAGTGAGACTCCCATAGGGTTCATTGTTAATCAGTGAGACTCCCACAGGGTTCAGTGTTAATCAGTGAGACTCCCATAGGGTTCAGTGTTAATCAGTGAGACTCCCACAGGGTTCAGCGTTAATCAGTGAGACTCCCACAGGGTTCAGTGTTAATCAGTGAGACTCCCACAGGGTTCAGTGTTAATCAGTGAGACTCCCACAGGGTTCAGTGTTAATCAGTGAGACTCCCACAGGGTTCATTGTTAATCAGTGAGACTCCCACAGGGTTCAGTGTTAATCAGTGAGACTCCCATAGGGTTCAGTGTTAATCAGTGAGACTCCCATAGGGTTCAGTCTTAATCATTGAGACTCCCTCAGGGTTCAGTGTTAATCAGTGAGACTCCCACAGGGTGCATGTGTTAATCAGTGAGACTCCCATAGGGTTCAGCGTTAATCATTGAGACTCCCACAGGGTTCAGTGTTAATCAGTGAGACTCCCACAGGGTTCAGTGTTAATCAGTGAGACTCCCACAGGGTTCAGCGTTAATCAGTGAGACTCCCACAGGGTTCAGCGTTAATCAGTGAGACTCCCACAGGGTTCAGCGTTAATCAGTGAGACTCCCACAGGGTTCAGCGTTAATCAGTGAGACTCCCACAGGGTTCATTGTTAATCAGTGAGACTCCCACAGGGTTCAGCGTTAATCAGTGAGACTCCCACAGGGTTCAGTGTTAATCAGTGAGACTCCCACAGGGTGCATGTGTTAATCAGTGAGACTCCCACAGGGTTCAGTGTTAATCAGTGAGACTCCCACAGGGTTCAGTGTTAATCAGTGAGACTCCCACAGGGTTCAGTGTTAATCAGTGAAACTCCCACAGGGTTCAGGGGTAATCAGTGAGACTCCCACAGGGTGCATGTGTTAATCAGTGAGACTCCCACAGGGTTCAGTCTTAATCATTGAGACTCCCTCAGGGTTCAGTGTTAATCAGTGAGACTCCCACAGGGTTCAGCGTTAATCAGTGAGACTCCCACAGGGTTCAGTGTTAATCAGTGAGACTCCCACAGGGTTCAGTGTTAATCAGTGAGACTCCCATAGGGTTCATTGTTAATCAACCCCCCCTAACGAACAGGCTCTATGTCGTCGGTCTTAGCCTGCGGCCAAACACAGACAGAAAGGGCCACCGAGTCAAGCGTGGGAGCATACGTAAAAAAAGACAAAGACGTAGCCAATGGTCACACCGTAGGGTTGTAAAAAAACGAAGGGAACATTTACGTGGAAAAAAAACTTACCCATTTGTGTGTGCGCGTGTGTGTACGTGTGTATGTGTACGTGTGTATGTGTGTGTACGTGTGTGTGTACGTGTGTATGTGTACGTGTGTATGTGTGTGTACGTGTGTGTGTACGTGTGTACGTGTGTGTGTACGTGTGTGTGTACGTGTGTGTGTGTGTGTACGTGTGTATGTGTGTGTATGTGTGTGTGTGTACGTGTGTGTGTAAACGTGTGTCAGCTGCTGGTGAAAAAAGTGGCGTTCGTGTGCGTGTTGATCGTACGTCCATGTGTGTGTGTGTGTCAGCTTCGAGTGAGGAACGCGGTGTCCGTGTGTGTGTGTGTGCGTGTGTGTGTGTACGTGTGTATGTGTGTACGTGTGTGTGTACGTGTGTGTGTGAGCGTTCCCAATGTGTACAAAATAACAACGCGCACCGTCCACTTACAGCACCTTGAGATGAAATCACATTTAGATGCACGCTACGCACACAGATCCACATTATCTAGGAGGTGACCTCTCTCTGTGTCTAAAACCACACGTGCCTAAGAGATCAAATCACATTTAGATGCACGCTACACAGATCCACATTATCTAGGAGGTGACCTCTGTATATAAAACCACACGTGCCTAAGAGATCAAATCACATTTAGATGCACGCTACACACAGATCCACATCATCTAGGAGGTGACCTCTCTGTGTCTAAAACCACACGTGCCTAAGAGATCAAATCACATTTAGATGCACGCTACACAGATCCACATTATCTAGGAGGTGACCTCTGTATCTAAAACCACACGTGCCTAAGAGATCAAATCACATTTAGATGCACGCTACACAGATCCACATTATCTAGGAGGTGACCTCTCTGTGTCTAAAACCACACGTGCCTAAGAGATCAAATCACATTTAGATGCACGCTACACAGATCCACATTATTTAGGAGGTGACCTCTGTATCTAAAACCACACGTGCCTAAGAGATCAAATCACATTTAGATGCACGCTACACAGATCCACATTATCTAGGAGGTGACCTCTCTGTGTCTAAAACCACACGTGCCTAAGAGATGAAATCACATTTAGATGCACGCTACACAGATCCACATTATCTAGGAGGTGACCTCTCTGTGTCTAAAACCACACGTGCCTAAGAGATCAAATCACATTTAGATGCACGCTACACAGATCCACATTATCTAGGAGGTGACCTCTCTGTGTCTAAAACCACACGTGCCTAAGAGATCAAATCACATTTAGATGCACGCTACACAGATCCACATTATCTAGGAGGTGACCTCTGTGTCTAAAACCACACATGCCTAAGAGATCAAATCACATTTAGATGCACGCTACACACATCCACATTATCTAGAAGGTGACCTCTGTATCTAAAACCACACGTGCCTGTGTTGCGGTTAAGTGTGCCCACAAACCGTATGACATTGCGCCTAATGATCCCAAGGCATACTAACGGTTCATGGCCTTGAACATTTCCATGAGGAATTCAACGGTGAGGTTGACGGTGTGGCCAGAGGAGACAAGCTACACAAATCCACATCATCTAGGAGGTGACCTCTGTATCTAAAACCACACGTGCCTGTGTTGCGGTTAAGTGTGCCCACAAACCGTATGACATTGCGCCTAATGATCCCAAGGCATAACTAACGGTTCACGGCCTTGAACATTTCCATGAGGAATTCAACGGTGAGGTTGACGGTGTGGCCAGAGGAGACAAGCTACACAAATCCACATCATCTAGGAGGTGACCTCTCTGTGTCTAAAACCACACGTGCCTGTGTTGCGGTTAAGTGTGCCCACAAACCGTATGACATTGCGCCTAATGATCCCAAGGCATAACTAACGGTTCACGGCCTTGAACATTTCCATGAGGAATTCAACGGTGAGGTTGACGGTGTGGCCAGAGGAGACAAGCTACACAAATCCACATCATCTAGGAGGTGACCTCTCTGTGTCTAAAACCACACGTGCCTGTGTTGCGGTTAAGTGTGCCCACAAACCGTATGACATTGCGCCTAATGATCCCAAGGCATAACTAACGGTTCATGGCCTTGAACATTTCCATGAGGAATTCAACGGTGAGGTTGACGGTGTGGCCAGAGGAGACAAGCTACACAGATCCACATCATCTAGGAGGTGACCTCTCTGTGTCTAAAACCACACGTGCCTGTGTTGCGGTTAAGTGTGCCCACAAACCGTATGACATTGCGCCTAATGATCCCAAGGCATAACTAACGGTTCATGGCCTTGAACATTTCCATGAGGAATTCAACGGTGAGGTTGACGGTGTGGCCAGAGGAGAAAAGCTACACAAATCCACATCATCTAGGAGGTGACCTCTCTGTGTCTAAAACCACACGTGCCTGTGTTGCGGTTAAGTGTGCCCACAAACCGTATGACATTGCGCCTAATGATCCCAAGGCATAACTAACGGTTCACGGCCTTGAACATTTCCATGAGGAATTCAACGGTGAGGTTGACGGTGTGGCCAGAGGAGACAAGCTACACAAATCCACATCATCTAGGAGGTGACCTCTCTGTGTCTAAAACCACACGTGCCTGTGTTGCGGTTAAGTGTGCCCACAAACCGTATGACATTGCGCCTAATGATCCCAAGGCATAACTAACGGTTCACGGCCTTGAACATTTCCATGAGGAATTCAACGGTGAGGTTGACGGTGTGGCCAGAGGAGACAAGCTACACAAATCCACATCATCTAGGAGGTGACCTCTCTCTGTGTCTAAAACCACACGTGCCTGTGTTGCGGTTAAGTGTGCCCACAAACCGTATGACATTGCGCCTAATGATCCCAAGGCATAACTAACGGTTCATGGCCTTGAACATTTCCATGAGGAATTCAACGGTGAGGTTGACGGTGTGGCCAGAGGAGACAAGCTACACAAATCCACATCATCTAGGAGGTGACCTCTCTGTGTCTAAAACCACACGTGCCTGTGTTGCGGTTAAGTGTGCCCACAAACCGTATGACATTGCGCCTAATGATCCCAAGGCATAACTAACGGTTCATGGCCTTGAACATTTCCATGAGGAATTCAACGGTGAGGTTGACGGTGTGGCCAGAGGAGACCAGCTACACAAATCCACATCATCTAGGAGGTGACCTCTCTGTGTCTAAAACCACACGTGCCTGTGTTGCGGTTAAGTGTGCCCACAAACCGTATGACATTGCGCCTAATGATCCCAAGGCATAACTAACGGTTCACGGCCTTGAACATTTCCATGAGGAATTCAACGGTGAGGTTGACGGTGTGGCCAGAGGAGACATGCTACACAAATCCACATCATCTAGGAGGTGACCTCTCTGTGTCTAAAACCACACGTGCCTGTGTTGCGGTTAAGTGTGCCCACAAACCGTATGACATTGCGCCTAATGATCCCAAGGCATAACTAACGGTTCATGGCCTTGAACATTTCCATGAGGAATTCAACGGTGAGGTTGACGGTGTGGCCAGAGGAGACAAGCTACACAAATCCACATCATCTAGGAGGTGACCTCTGTATCTAAAACCACACGTGCCTGTGTTGCGGTTAAGTGTGCCCACAAACCGTATGACATTGCGCCTAATGATCCCAAGGCATAACTAACGGTTCACGGCCTTGAACATTTCCATGAGGAATTCAACGGTGAGGTTGACGGTGTGGCCAGAGGAGACAAGCTACACAAATCCACATCATCTAGGAGGTGACCTCTCTGTGTCTAAAACCACACGTGCCTGTGTTGCGGTTAAGTGTGCCCACAAACCGTATGACATTGCGCCTAATGATCCCAAGGCATAACTAACGGTTCACGGCCTTGAACATTTCCATGAGGAATTCAACGGTGAGGTTGACGGTGTGGCCAGAGGAGACAAGCTACACAAATCCACATCATCTAGGAGGTGACCTCTCTGTGTCTAAAACCACACGTGCCTGTGTTGCGGTTAAGTGTGCCCACAAACCGTATGACATTGCGCCTAATGATCCCAAGGCATAACTAACGGTTCACGGCCTTGAACATTTCCATGAGGAATTCAACGGTGAGGTTGACGGTGTGGCCAGAGGAGACAAGCTACACAAATCCACATCATCTAGGAGGTGACCTCTCTGTGTCTAAAACCACACGTGCCTGTGTTGCGGCTAAGTGTGCCCACAAACCGTATGACATTGCGCCTAATGATCCCAAGGCATACTAACGGTTCACGGCCTTGAACATTTCCATGAGGAATTCAACGGTGAGGTTGACGGTGTGGCCAGAGGAGACAAGCTACACAAATCCACATCATCTAGGAGGTGACCTCTCTGTGTCTAAAACCACACGTGCCTGTGTTGCGGTTAAGTGTGCCCACAAACCGTATGACATTGCGCCTAATGATCCCAAGGCATAACTAACGGTTCACGGCCTTGAACATTTCCATGAGGAATTCAACGGTGAGGTTGACGGTGTGGCCAGAGGAGACAAGCTACACAAATCCACATCATCTAGGAGGTGACCTCTCTGTGTCTAAAACCACACGTGCCTGTGTTGCGGTTAAGTGTGCCCACAAACCGTATGACATTGCGCCTAATGATCCCAAGGCATAACTAACGGTTCATGGCCTTGAACATTTCCATGAGGAATTCAACGGTGAGGTTGACGGTGTGGCCAGAGGAGACAAGCTACACAAATCCACATCATCTAGGAGGTGACCTCTCTGTGTCTAAAACCACACGTGCCTGTGTTGCGGTTAAGTGTGCCCACAAACCGTATGACATTGCGCCTAATGATCCCAAGGCATAACTAACGGTTCACGGCCTTGAACATTTCCATGAGGAATTCAACGGTGAGGTTGACGGTGTGGCCAGAGGAGACCAGCAGGACAGCCAGGCCATGTTGCAGCAACAGCGATCGCTTCCTTTGCCTCGCCCACTCCCAGCGAGCGCCGTGCACCAGCTGATAGTAACCCTGCACACAAAGACAAAGATCCCCCCCTTGGGAGCCTCAACAGACCTTTTTTGTGGAAAGTTGCTGTTTTGTAAACCACCTAATGAAGACCAGCTTGGCACACGAGGGGGTGGGTGGGTGTCCCGTGTCCCGTGTCTCCCCTAAGTCTGCGATTATTTCACACGATGCACCGGGTGACTCATTCGAGGTCGAATCGAACTCGGCAGGAAAGCCCAGGAACTGGTTCGGATAATGGTCACTGGTGTTGGCAATGAATGTGGGATTTAAATTTTGATTTAAAGCTTTCGTGACTGCAGTAATTCATATTCTTAGTTTTTTCGGTAAAGTCACGTTGAAGAGAAACAACAAAATATATATAAAACAATAAAAAATTCTCACGACGTTTCGACCATAACTCAAACGGTCATCATCAGGTGTGCCGGTTTGCATAAATTTATTTTGAAAAACGGCATATTTATTTATTTATATATAAATAACGTTTGCGTCACGCGCAACGATTGGCTGTTTGCCAGGACTAGTCCATCTATTTTTTTGAAAAGAGGCTATCCACATATACAAACACAGAGACAATTTCAACCGAGAAGATGGATTATATCTTAGCAATCATTGGAAAGATTTGATAAATCATTTCAGTTCTTGATTGATTGTTCACGCTTACAGTGGCTTTCAGACAGCATACATAAAAACAAATTTCGTCTCCCCCCTCCTCTTTTCAAAAAAAAAAATAGATGGACTAGTCCTGGCAAACAGCCAATCGTTGCGAGTGACGCAAACGTTATTTTTATATATAAATAAATAAATATGCCGTTTTTCAAAATAAATTTATGCAAACCGACACACCTGATGATGACCGTTTGAGTTATGGTCGAAACGTCGTGAGAATTTTTTATTGTTTTATATATATTTTGTTGTTTCTCTTCAACGTGACTTTACCGGAAAAAACTAAGAATATGAGTGTGGTGGGATTGTTTCCTGAAAAAAAACTTTCGATGAAATTGCAGTTCATGTGGGGTAGGCAAAGAATTTACCTTGTTTTTTTTACTTTAAATTTTACTGTGCAACACAGTATAGTAATTAATAAATACATACACTATATAGTTTATACAGTACGGTACTGCAAAAATTGCTCTGTTATGCTAAATTATCACCATTTCTTGAGACTCCTGGGGTAGGGCTAGGCCCATTTTAACGCATCTCCGTCGTGAGTCGGGGACTACCCTGTACACCGGGGCAAGGGCACCAGGACAAGTGTGGATATCTCTCACGACAGTCTTAACTGTGGGTGGACGTTGGACACACAGGTGGTGGGGTCGTTAAGAGCAACGCGCTAAACCGCTGAGACGCTAACTCCACACGTGACACGATCGCCCTTCGCCGGGGCCGTGCCAGCCTTAGAGAAGGTGCTTGGTCGGAGCACGTGCACCAACAGCATATGCAGGTTATCTAGGACAAATATTTGATACGTGTGTCTAGATTTGTGTCTGTCTCTGTGTGTTCCCTCCCGTCTCTCTCTCTCTCTGTGTGTGTGTGTGTGTGGCTGTGTTTCCCTGCATATGCAGGTTATCTAGGACAAATATTTGATACGTGTGTCTAGATTTGTGTCTGTCTCTGTGTGTTCCCTCCCGTCTCTCTCTCTCTCTCTGTGTGTGTGTGTGTGTGGCTGTGTTTCCCTGCATATGCAGGTTATCTAGGACAAATATTTGATACGTGTGTCTAGATTTGTGTCTGTCTCTGTGTGTTCCCTCCCGTCTCTCTCTCTCTCTGTGTGTGTGTGTGTGTGGCTGTGTTTCCCTGCATATGCAGGTTATCTAGGAAATATTTGATACGTGTGTCTAGATTTGTGTCTGTCTCTGTGTGTCCCTCCCGTCTCTCTCTCTCTCTGTGTGTGTGTGTGTGGCTGTGTTTCCCTGCATATGCAGGTTATCTAGGAAATATTTGATACGTGTGTCTAGATTTGTGTCTGTCTCTGTGTGTTCCCTCCCGTCTCTCTCTCTCTCTCTGTGTGTGTGTGTGTGGCTGTGTTTCCCTGCATATGCAGGTTATCTAGGACAAATATTTGATACGTGTGTCTAGATTTTGTGTCTGTCTCTGTGTGTCCCTCCCGTCTCCCATCTCTCTCTCTGTGTGTGTGTGTGTGGCTGTGTTTCCCTGCATATGCAGGTTATCTAGGAAATATTTGCTACGTGTGTCTAGATTTGTGTCTGTCTCTGTGTGTCCCTCCCGTCTCTCTCTCTCTGTGTGTTTGTGTGTGTGGCTGTGTTTCCCTGCATATGCAGGTTATCTAGGAAATATTTGATACGTGTGTCTAGATTTGTGTCTGTCTCTGTGTGTCCCTCCCGTCTCTCTCTCTCTCTGTGTGTGTGTGTGTGGCTGTGTTTCCCTGCATATGCAGGTTATCTAGGAAATATTTGATACGTGTGTCTAGATTTGTGTCTGTCTCTGTGTGTCCCTCCCGTCTCTCTCTCTCTCTGTGTGTGTGTGTGTGGCTGTGTTTCCCTGCATATGCAGGTTATCTAGGAAATATTTGATACGTGTCTAGATTTGTGTCTGTCTCTGTGTGTCCCTCCCGTCTCTCTCTCTCTCTGTGTGTGTGTGTGTGGCTGTGTTTCCCTGCATATGCAGGTTATCTAGGAAATATTTGATACGTGTCTAGATTTTTGTCTGTCTCTGTGTGTCCCTCCCGTCTCTCTCTCTCTGTGTGTGTGTGTGTGGCTGTGTTTCCCTGCATATGCAGGTTATCTAGGAAATATTTGATACGTGTCTAGATTTTTGTCTGTCTCTGTGTGTCCCTCCCGTCTCTCTCTCTCTCTGTGTGTGTGTGTGTGGCTGTGTTTCCCTGCATATGCAGGTTATCTAGGAAATATTTGATACGTGTGTCTAGATTTTTGTCTGTCTCTGTGTGTCCCTCCCGTCTCTCTCTCTCTCTCTGTGTGTGTGTGTGGCTGTGTTTCCCTGCATATGCAGGTTATCTAGGACAAATATTTGATACGTGTGTCTAGATTTGTGTCTGTCTCTGTGTGTTCCCTCCCGTCTCTCTCTCTCTCTCTGTGTGTGTGTGTGTGGCTGTGTTTCCCTGCATATGCAGGTTATCTAGGAAATATTTGATACGTGTGTCTAGATTTGTGTCTGTCTCTGTGTGTCCCTCCCGTCTCTCTCTCTCTCTCTCTGTGTGTGTGTGTGTGGCTGTGTTTCCCTGCATATGCAGGTTATCTAGGAAATATTTGATACGTGTGTCTAGATTTGTGTCTGTCTCTGTGTGTTCCCTCCCGTCTCTCTCTCTCTCTCTGTGTGTGTGTGTGTGTGGCTGTGTTTCCCTGCATATGCAGGTTATCTAGGAAATATTTGATACGTGTGTCTAGATTTGTGTCTGTCTCTGTGTGTCCCTCCCGTCTCTCTCTCTCTCTCTGTGTGTGTGTGTGTGGCTGTGTTTCCCTGCATATGCAGGTTATCTAGGAAATATTTGATACGTGTGTCTAGATTTTTGTCTGTCTCTGTGTGTCCCTCCCGTCTCTCTCTCTCTCTGTGTGTGTGTGTGTGTGGCTGTGTTTCCCTGCATATGCAGGTTATCTAGGAAATATTTGATACGTGTCTAGATTTTTGTCTGTCTCTGTGTGTCCCTCCCGTCTCTCTCTCTCTCTGTGTGTGTGTGTGGCTGTGTTTCCCTGCATATGCAGGTTATCTAGGAAATATTTGATACGTGTGTCTAGATTTGTGTCTGTCTCTGTGTGTCCCTCCCGTCTCTCTCTCTCTCTGTGTGTGTGTGTGTGGCTGTGTTTCCCTGCATATGCAGGTTATCTAGGAAATATTTGATACGTGTGTCTAGATTTGTGTCTGTCTCTGTGTGTCCCTCCCGTCTCTCTCTCTCTGTGTGTGTGTGTGGCTGTGTTTCCCTGCATATGCAGGTTATCTAGGAAATATTTGATACGTGTGTCTAGATTTGTGTCTGTCTCTGTGTGTCCCTCCCGTCTCTCTCTCTCTCTCTGTGTGTGTGTGTGGCTGTGTTTCCCTGCATATGCAGGTTATCTAGGAAATATTTGATACGTGTCTAGATTTTTGTCTGTCTCTGTGTGTCCCTCCCGTCTCTCTCTCTCTCTGTGTGTGTGTGTGTGTGGCTGTGTTTCCCTGCATATGCAGGTTATCTAGGAAATATTTGATACGTGTGTCTAGATTTGTGTCTGTCTCTGTGTGTCCCTCCCGTCTCTCTCTCTCTGTGTGTGTGTGTGTGTGGCTGTGTTTCCCTGCATATGCAGGTTATCTAGGAAATATTTGATACGTGTCTAGATTTTTGTCTGTCTCTGTGTGTCCCTCCCGTCTCTCTCTCTCTCTGTGTGTGTGTGTGTGGCTGTGTTTCCCTGCATATGCAGGTTATCTAGGAAATATTTGATACGTGTGTCTAGATTTGTGTCTGTCTCTGTGTGTCCCTCCCGTCTCTCTCTCTCTCTCTCTGTGTGTGTGTGTGTGGCTGTGTTTCCCTGCATATGCAGGTTATCTAGGACAAATATTTGATACGTGTGTCTAGATTTTTGTCTGTCTCTGTGTGTCCCTCCCGTCTCTCTCTCTCTCTGTGTGTGTGTGTGTGGCTGTGTTTCCCTGCATATGCAGGTTATCTAGGAAATATTTGATACGTGTCTAGATTTTTGTCTGTCTCTGTGTGTCCCTCCCGTCTCTCTCTCTCTCTGTGTGTGTGTGTGTGGCTGTGTTTCCCTGCATATGCAGGTTATCTAGGACAAATATTTGATACGTGTGTCTAGATTTGTGTCTGTCTCTGTGTGTTCCCTCCCGTCTCTCTCTCTCTCTCTGTGTGTGTGTGTGTGTGGCTGTGTTTCCCTGCATATGCAGGTTATCTAGGAAATATTTGATACGTGTGTCTAGATTTGTGTCTGTCTCTGTGTGTTCCCTCCCGTCTCTCTCTCTCTCTGTGTGTGTGTGTGTGGCTGTGTTTCCCTGCATATGCAGGTTATCTAGGAAATATTTGATACGTGTCTAGATTTTTGTCTGTCTCTGTGTGTCCCTCCCATCTCTCTCTCTCTCTCTGTGTGTGTGTGTGTGTGGCTGTGTTTCCCTGCATATGCAGGTTATCTAGGACAAATATTTGATACGTGTGTCTAGATTTGTGTCTGTCTCTGTGTGTCCCTCCCGTCTCTCTCTCTCTCTCTGTGTGTGTGTGTGTGTGGCTGTGTTTCCCTGCATATGCAGGTTATCTAGGAAATATTTGATACGTGTGTCTAGATTTTGTGTCTGTCTCTGTGTGTCCCTCCCGTCTCTCTCTCTCTCTGTGTGTGTGTGTGTGGCTGTGTTTCCCTGCATATGCAGGTTATCTAGGAAATATTTGATACGTGTGTCTAGATTTGTGTCTGTCTCTGTGTGTCCCTCCCGTCTCTCTCTCTCTCTCTGTGTGTGTGTGTGTGGCTGTGTTTCCCTGCATATGCAGGTTATCTAGGAAATATTTGATACGTGTGTCTAGATTTGTGTCTGTCTCTGTGTGTCCCTCCCGTCTCCCATCTCTCTCTCTCTGTGTGTGTGTGTGTGGCTGTGTTTCCCTGCATATGCAGGTTATCTAGGAAATATTTGATACGTGTGTCTAGATTTGTGTCTGTCTCTGTGTGTCCCTCCCGTCTCTCTCTCTCTCTCTGTGTGTGTGTGTGTGGCTGTGTTTCCCTGCATATGCAGGTTATCTAGGAAATATTTGATACGTGTGTCTAGATTTGTGTCTGTCTCTGTGTGTCCCTCCCGTCTCTCTCTCTCTCTCTGTGTGTGTGTGTGTGGCTGTGTTTCCCTGCATATGCAGGTTATCTAGGAAATATTTGATACGTGTCTAGATTTGTGTCTGTCTCTGTGTGTCCCTCCCGTCTCTCTCTCTCTCTCTGTGTGTGTGTGTGTGTGGCTGTGTTTCCCTGCATATGCAGGTTATCTAGGAAATATTTGATACGTGTCTAGATTTTTGTCTGTCTCTGTGTGTCCCTCCCGTCTCTCTCTCTCTCTGTGTGTGTGTGTGTGGCTGTGTTTCCCTGCATATGCAGGTTATCTAGGAAATATTTGATACGTGTGTCTAGATTTGTGTCTGTCTCTGTGTGTCCCTCCCGTCTCTCTCTCTCTCTGTGTGTGTGTGTGTGGCTGTGTTTCCCTGCATATGCAGGTTATCTAGGACAAATATTTGATACGTGTGTCTAGATTTGTGTCTGTCTCTGTGTGTCCCTCCCGTCTCTCTCTCTCTCTCTGTGTGTGTGTGTGTGTGGCTGTGTTTCCCTGCATATGCAGGTTATCTAGGAAATATTTGATACGTGTGTCTAGATTTGTGTCTGTCTCTGTGTGTCCCTCCCGTCTCTCTCTCTCTCTGTGTGTGTGTGTGTGTGGCTGTGTTTCCCTGCATATGCAGGTTATCTAGGAAATATTTGATACGTGTCTAGATTTGTGTCTGTCTCTGTGTGTCCCTCCCGTCTCTCTCTCTCTCTGTGTGTGTGTGTGTGGCTGTGTTTCCCTGCATATGCAGGTTATCTAGGAAATATTTGATACGTGTGTCTAGATTTTTGTCTGTCTCTGTGTGTCCCTCCCGTCTCTCTCTCTCTCTGTGTGTGTGTGTGTGGCTGTGTTTCCCTGCATATGCAGGTTATCTAGGAAATATTTGATACGTGTGTCTAGATTTGTGTCTGTCTCTGTGTGTCCCTCCCGTCTCTCTCTCTCTCTCTGTGTGTGTGTGTGTGGCTGTGTTTCCCTGCATATGCAGGTTACCTAGGACAAATATTTGATACGTGTGTCTAGATTTGTGTCTGTCTCTGTGTGTCCCTCCCGTCTCTCTCTCTCTCTGTGTGTGTGTGTGGCTGTGTTTCCCTGCATATGCAGGTTACCTAGGACAAATATTTGATACGTGTCTAGATTTTTGTCTGTCTCTGTGTGTCCCTCCCGTCTCTCTCTCTCTCTGTGTGTGTGTGTGTGGCTGTGTTTCCCTGCATATGCAGGTTATCTAGGAAATATTTGATACGTGTGTCTAGATTTGTGTCTGTCTCTGTGTGTCCCTCCCGTCTCTCTCTCTCTCTGTGTGTGTGTGTGTGGCTGTGTTTCCCTGCATATGCAGGTTATCTAGGACAAATATTTGATACGTGTGTCTAGATTTGTGTCTGTCTCTGTGTGTCCCTCCCGTCTCTCTCTCTCTCTCTGTGTGTGTGTGTGTGGCTGTGTTTCCCTGCATATGCAGGTTATCTAGGAAATATTTGATACGTGTCTAGATTTGTGTCTGTCTCTGTGTGTCCCTCCCGTCTCTCTCTCTCTCTCTGTGTGTGTGTGTGTGTGGCTGTGTTTCCCTGCATATGCAGGTTATCTAGGAAATATTTGATACGTGTGTCTAGATTTGTGTCTGTCTCTGTGTGTCCCTCCCGTCTCTCTCTCTCTCTGTGTGTATGTGTGTGTGGCTGTGTTTCCCTGCATATGCAGGTTATCTAGGACAAATATTTGATACGTGTGTCTAGATTTTTGTCTGTCTCTGTGTGTCCCTCCCGTCTCTCTCTCTCTCTGTGTGTGTGTGTGTGGCTGTGTTTCCCTGCATATGCAGGTTATCTAGGAAATATTTGATACGTGTGTCTAGATTTGTGTCTGTCTCTGTGTGTCCCTCCCGTCTCTCTCTCTCTCTGTGTGTGTGTGTGTGGCTGTGTTTCCCTGCATATGCAGGTTATCTAGGAAATATTTGATACGTGTCTATATTTTTGTCTGTCTCTGTGTGTCCCTCCCGTCTCTCTCTCTCTGTGTGTGTGTGTGTGTGGCTGTGTTTCCCTGCATATGCAGGTTATCTAGGAAATATTTGCTACGTGTGTCTAGATTTGTGTCTGTCTCTGTGTGTCCCTCCCGTCTCTCTCTCTCTCTCTGTGTGTGTGTGTGTGTGGCTGTGTTTCCCTGCATATGCAGGTTATCTAGGACAAATATTTGATACGTGTGTCTAGATTTGTGTCTGTCTCTGTGTGTTCCCTCCCGTCTCTCTCTCTCTGTGTGTGTGTGTGTGGCTGTGTTTCCCTGCATATGCAGGTTATCTAGGACAAATATTTGATACGTGTGTCTAGATTTGTGTCTGTCTCTGTGTGTCCCTCCCGTCTCTCTCTCTCTCTCTCTGTGTGTGTGTGTGTGGCTGTGTTTCCCTGCATATGCAGGTTATCTAGGAAATATTTGATACGTGTCTAGATTTGTGTCTGTCTCTGTGTGTTCCCTCCCGTCTCTCTCTCTCTCTCTGTGTGTGTGTGTGTGTGGCTGTGTTTCCCTGCATATGCAGGTTATCTAGGAAATATTTGATACGTGTGTCTAGATTTGTGTCTGTCTCTGTGTGTCCCTCCCGTCTCTCTCTCTCTCTGTGTGTGTGTGTGTGTGGCTGTGTTTCCCTGCATATGCAGGTTATCTAGGAAATATTTGATACGTGTGTCTAGATTTGTGTCTGTCTCTGTGTGTCCCTCCCGTCTCTCTCTCTCTCTCTGTGTGTGTGTGTGTGTGGCTGTGTTTCCCTGCATATGCAGGTTATCTAGGAAATATTTGATACGTGTGTCTAGATTTGTGTCTGTCTCTGTGTGTTCCCTCCCGTCTCTCTCTCTCTCTGTGTGTGTGTGTGTGGCTGTGTTTCCCTGCATATGCAGGTTATCTAGGAAATATTTGATACGTGTCTAGATTTTTGTCTGTCTCTGTGTGTCCCTCCCGTCTCTCTCTCTCTCTCTGTGTGTGTGTGGCTGTGTTTCCCTGCATATGCAGGTTATCTAGGAAATATTTGATACGTGTCTAGATTTTTGTCTGTCTCTGTGTGTCCCTCCCGTCTCTCTCTCTCTCTGTGTGTGTGTGTGTGGCTGTGTTTCCCTGCATATGCAGGTTATCTAGGAAATATTTGATACGTGTGTCTAGATTTGTGTCTGTCTCTGTGTGTCCCTCCCGTCTCTCTCTCTCTGTGTGTGTGTGTGTGGCTGTGTTTCCCTGCATATGCAGGTTATCTAGGAAATATTTGATACGTGTGTCTAGATTTGTGTCTGTCTCTGTGTGTTCCCTCCCGTCTCTCTCTCTCTCTCTCTGTGTGTGTGTGTGGCTGTGTTTCCCTGCATATGCAGGTTATCTAGGAAATATTTGATACGTGTCTAGATTTTTGTCTGTCTCTGTGTGTCCCTCCCGTCTCTCTCTCTCTCTGTGTGTGTGTGTGTGGCTGTGTTTCCCTGCATATGCAGGTTATCTAGGACAAATATTTGATACGTGTGTCTAGATTTGTGTCTGTCTCTGTGTGTCCCTCCCGTCTCTCTCTCTCTCTGTGTGTGTGTGTGTGTGGCTGTGTTTCCCTGCATATGCAGGTTATCTAGGAAATATTTGATACGTGTGTCTAGATTTGTGTCTGTCTCTGTGTGTCCCTCCCGTCTCTCTCTCTCTCTGTGTGTGTGTGTGTGGCTGTGTTTCCCTGCATATGCAGGTTATCTAGGAAATATTTGATACGTGTGTCTAGATTTGTGTCTGTCTCTGTGTGTCCCTCCCGTCTCTCTCTCTCTCTGTGTGTGTGTGTGTGGCTGTGTTTCCCTGCATATGCAGGTTATCTAGGAAATATTTGATACGTGTCTAGATTTTTGTCTGTCTCTGTGTGTCCCTCCCGTCTCTCTCTCTCTCTGTGTGTGTGTGTGTGGCTGTGTTTCCCTGCATATGCAGGTTATCTAGGAAATATTTGATACGTGTGTCTAGATTTGTGTCTGTCTCTGTGTGTCCCTCCCGTCTCTCTCTCTCTCTGTGTGTGTGTGTGTGGCTGTGTTTCCCTGCATATGCAGGTTATCTAGGAAATATTTGATACGTGTCTAGATTTTTGTCTGTCTCTGTGTGTCCCTCCCGTCTCTCTCTCTCTCTCTATGTGTGTGTGTGTGTGGCTGTGTTTCCCTGCATATGCAGGTTATCTAGGAAATATTTGATACGTGTGTCTAGATTTGTGTCTGTCTCTGTGTGTCCCTCCCGTCTCTCTCTCTCTCTCTGTGTGTGTGTGTGTGTGGCTGTGTTTCCCTGCATATGCAGGTTATCTAGGAAATATTTGATACGTGTGTCTAGATTTGTGTCTGTCTCTGTGTGTCCCTCCCGTCTCTCTCTCTCTCTCTGTGTGTGTGTGTGTGGCTGTGTTTCCCTGCATATGCAGGTTATCTAGGAAATATTTGATACGTGTGTCTAGATTTGTGTCTGTCTCTGTGTGTCCCTCCCGTCTCTCTCTCTCTCTGTGTGTGTGTGTGTGGCTGTGTTTCCCTGCATATGCAGGTTATCTAGGAAATATTTGATACGTGTGTCTAGATTTGTGTCTGTCTCTGTGTGTCCCTCCCGTCTCTCTCTCTCTCTGTGTGTGTGTGTGTGGCTGTGTTTCCCTGCATATGCAGGTTATCTAGGACAAATATTTGATACGTGTGTCTAGATTTGTGTCTGTCTCTGTGTGTCCCTCCCGTCTCTCTCTCTCTCTGTGTGTGTGTGTGGCTGTGTTTCCCTGCATATGCAGGTTATCTAGGAAATATTTGATACGTGTGTCTAGATTTGTGTCTGTCTCTGTGTGGTCCCTCCCGTCTCTCTCTCTCTCTGTGTGTGTGTGTGTGGCTGTGTTTCCCTGCATATGCAGGTTATCTAGGAAATATTTGATACGTGTGTCTAGATTTGTGTCTGTCTCTGTGTGTCCCTCCCGTCTCTCTCTCTCTCTCTGTGTGTGTGTGTGTGGCTGTGTTTCCCTGCATATGCAGGTTATCTAGGAAATATTTGATACGTGTGTCTAGATTTTTGTCTGTCTCTGTGTGTCCCTCCCGTCTCTCTCTCTCTCTCTGTGTGTGTGTGTGTGGCTGTGTTTCCCTGCATATGCAGGTTATCTAGGAAATATTTGATACGTGTGTCTAGATTTGTGTCTGTCTCTGTGTGTCCCTCCCGTCTCTCTCTCTCTCTCTGTGTGTGTGTGTGGCTGTGTTTCCCTGCATATGCAGGTTATCTAGGAAATATTTGATACGTGTGTCTAGATTTGTGTCTGTCTCTGTGTGTCCCTCCCGTCTCTCTCTCTCTCTGTGTGTGTGTGTGTGGCTGTGTTTCCCTGCATATGCAGGTTATCTAGGAAATATTTGATACGTGTGTCTAGATTTGTGTCTGTCTCTGTGTGTCCCTCCCGTCTCTCTCTCTCTCTCTGTGTGTGTGTGTGTGTGGCTGTGTTTCCCTCAACTCATCCCACATTGCTGTTGAGCGGGCCTATCTCTCCCTGGGGGGGCTGTAAAACAAATTCCGTTGGGGGGGGGGGGGGGGCCGGCCACATGATGGCACAACTTCCAAATGCATTTGAAAAGCAGTTTGGCAATGCCAAAAGGATTATACCAAAAATATGAATTAACGTAGCATCTGACCAGCGTACATATTTACACAGACGACAATTCGCGTTGTTGACTATGATGATAATGGTGCAAGGTGTGGCTTGTCGCCTGCAATGAATACCTTGCACCATTGCCGGTCGGCGTCGATGGACTTTGCACGACATGGTCACACAGCATCTTCGAATCTCCCCGACTAGACGTAAGTCACGGCCACGTTGCAGAAGGAGAGCAGGGAAACAACTCTGCCGGGAAGTCACACGTTCAGCTGTCGCTTAATTGCCCACGACTCGGGGTTTTGTTTCACTTGAAATCCACTCGCAGCGATTGATGAACGAATGTCATGATTTACAGCAAAGGTCTCTGTTTTTTTTTAAAGGGGCATTTACTGCCAATGCAACAGTTCATCCCACGAAAGCACAAACACCTCCTGGCATAGGCCTGGCCTACAAGGGGGAAGCATTATCACACCCCGTTATTACATCTCGGAGCCAGCTGATGCCTGTCTCTATGTGTAGTGGTTGGTGGCACTGTGCCATGAACTCAGTTTAACCGGGTTCGATTCCCAGTCACGGCCACCGCCAGTGACGATTATCTGAACCGCTCCTGGGCCTCTCCTAGGTCGACTCAGCCTCAAATGAGTACCCCTGGTGCGGTGTGTAGTAAACATCGCCACTGGGGGAGACAAAGGCGGTCGGGCGTGGTGCTGGCCACCCACCCCCTCGAGTACCGTTTCGGCCTTCATAGGTGCTCGCTAACAGCACTTGCCCCTACAGTCTGTTAAGGCTACACGGGGGATCTTTGCCTTTGTATTTTGTCTTGCTGTCTCTCCTGTATCTCTGTAGTCCTTTGTCTACCCTCGGTGCCTGTCTCTATTGGTAGTTATCGTCACTTTAAGTTAATTTCACGAGTTATTTACTGTGGGTACTTTATTTAATGCAATTACACTTTGATTGTTTTTTGGTCTCAGCCAAGAATGATCGGTACAAGTCTAGGCCTAGCCTAATGCGTGGTAAATAAACAGTCAAAAGTGACTACTTTCTGTTAAAACAATTACTATTAAAATGTTTCGTGGTATTCCTTTGTCTACCCTCGGTGCCTGTCTCTATTGGTAGTTATCGTCACTTTAAGTTAATTTCACGAGTTATTTACTGTGGGTACTTTATTTAATGCAATTACACTTTGATTGTTTTTTGGTCTCAGCCAAGAATGATCGGTACAAGTCTAGGCCTAGCCTAATGCGTGGTAAATAAACAGTCAAAAGTGACTACTTTCTGTTAAAACAATTACTATTAAAATGTTTCGTGGTATTCCTTTGTCTACCCTCGGTGCCTGTCTCTATTGGTAGTTATCTTCACTTTAAGTTAATTTCACGAGTTATTTACTGTGGGTACTTTATTTAATGCAATTACACTTTGATTGTTTTTTGGTCTCAGCCAAGAATGATCGGTACAAGTCTAGGCCTAGCCTAATGCGTGGTAAATAAACAGTCAAAAGTGACTACTTTCTGTTAAAACAATTACTATTAAAATGTTTCGTGGTATTCCTTTGTCTACCCTCGGTGCCTGTCTCTATTGGTAGTTATCTTCACTTTAAGTTAATTTCACGAGTTATTTACTGTGGGTACTTTATTTAATGCAATTACACTTTGATTGTTTTTTGGTCTCAGCCAAGAATGATCGGTACAAGTCTAGGCCTAGCCTAATGCGTGGTAAATAAATAGTCAAAAGTGACTACTTTCTGTTAAAACAATTACTATTAAAATGTTTCGTGGTATTCCTTTGTCTACCCTCGGTGCCTGTCTCTATTGGTAGTTATCTTCACTTTAAGTTAATTTCACGAGTTATTTACTGTGGGTACTTTATTTAATGCAATTACACTTTGATTGTTTTTTGGTCTCAGCCAAGAATGATCGGTACAAGTCTAGGCCTAGCCTAATGCGTGGTAAATAAACAGTCAAAAGTGACTACTTTCTGTTAAAACAATTACTATTAAAATGTTTCGTGGTATTCCTTTGTCTACCCTCGGTGCCTGTCTCTATTGGTAGTTATCTTCACTTTAAGTTAATTTCACGAGTTATTTACTGTGGGTACTTTATTTAATGCAATTACACTTTGATTGTTTTTTGGTCTCAGCCAAGAATGATCGGTACAAGTCTAGGCCTAGCCTAATGCGTGGTAAATAAACAGTCAAAAGTGACTACTTTCTGTTAAAACAATTACTATTAAAATGTTTCGTGGTATTCCTTTGTCTACCCTCGGTGCCTGTCTCTATTGGTAGTTATCTTCACTTTAAGTTAATTTCACGAGTTATTTACTGTGGGTACTTTATTTAATGCAATTACACTTTGATTGTTTTTTGGTCTCAGCCAAGAATGATCGGTACAAGTCTAGGCCTAGCCTAATGCGTGGTAAATAAACAGTCAAAAGTGACTACTTTCTGTTAAAACAATTACTATTAAAATGTTTCGTCGTATTCATAAACAAGACGGAAGCTTGTGTTGCCTCCGAAACGTCGCGATTTCATTTTTAGTCGTTTTCATTATTTTATTTTTTCACCTAACGTGGGACTTTACCGCAAAAAAACAAAGAGCACGAATCCTTGCAGTCACGGAGAAAAGCTTCAAATCAAATTCTAGATTTGAAGCTTTTCGTGACTGCAAGGATTCATAACTCTTTTGGCTTCATTCGGTAAAGTCGCGCAGATAAAACGAAATAGGACGAAACAATTAAAAATCGCGGACGTTTCGGAGGCAACACGAGCTTCCGTCTTCGGGTGTAAAAGTCAACGCAGAATATCTGTGTCGGGAGCACAGTTCAGAGACGACCTGGATATTATATATACACAGGTTAAGGGAGGGGCTGGGATAAGTGACCCCTTTGATAGCGATCAAAGGAGCACTTGCCCTGAAACGTGAAGCAGGCGCGTCTTCTTTGGTTCTTTCCGGTAAAGTCACCACCACGTAGAATGAGAATAAAATAATAAATTGATAAAATAAAATAACACAACAATAATATTCTAACACGACGTTTCGGCCACAACACAAGCGGCCTTCATCAGGCGAAGGTGACGAGACTGTGTGTCTGGTTAGGACAGCGCTGTAGTGAGAATATTATTATTGTGGTGTTATTTTATTTTATCAATTTATTATTTTATTCTCATTCTACGTGCTGGTGGTGGTGGTGACTTTACCGAAAGAACCAAAGAAGATGAATCCTTGCAGTCACGAAAGCTTCAAATCGAAATTTAATTTTATTGTTTTATATTTTTATTATTTTATTGTTTCCCTTCTACGTGGTGGTGGTGGTGGTGGTGACTTCACCGAAAGAACCAAAGAAGATGAATCATTGCTAGTCACGAAAGCTTTAAATGGAAATTTAATTTTATTGTTTTATATTTTTATTATTTTATTGTTTCCCTTCTACCTGGTGGTGGTGGTGGTGGTGACTTTACCGAAAGAACCAAAGAAGATGAATCCTTGCTAGTCACGAAAGCTTCAAATCGAAATTTAACCACATTGATTATTCTTCTTTGGTTCTTTCGGTAAAGTCACCACCACCGTCACCACCAACGTAGAATGAGAATAAAATAATAAATTGATAAAATAAAATAATATAACACAATAATAATATTCTAACACGACGTTTCGGCCACAACACAAGCGGCCTTCATCAGGCGAAGGGGACGAGACTGTGTGTCTGGTTAGGACAGCGCTGTAGTGAGAATATTATTATTGTGGTGTTATTTTATTTTATCAATTTATTATTTTATTCTCATTCTACGTGACTTCACCGAAAGAACCAAAGAAGATGAATCATTGCTAGTCACGAAAGCTTTAAATGGAAATTTAATTTTATTGTTTTATATTTTTATTATTTTATTGTTTCCCTTCTACCTGGTGGTGGTGGTGGTGACTTTACCGAAAGAACCAAAGAAGATGAATCATTGCTAGTCACGAAAGCTTCAAATCGAAATTTAACCACGTTGATTATTCTTCTTTGGTTCTTTCGGTAAAGTCACCACGTAGAATGAGAATAAAATAATAAATTGATAAAATAAAATAACACAATAATAATATTCTAACACGACGTTTCGGCCACAACACAAGCGGCCTTCATCAGGCGAAGGTGACGAGACTGTGTGTCTGGTTAGGACAGCGCTGTAGTGAGAATATTATTATTGTGGTGTTATTTTATTTTATCAATTTATTATTTTATTCTCATTCTACGTGACTTCACCGAAAGAACCAAAGAAGATGAATCATTGCTAGTCACGAAAGCTTTAAATGGAAATTTAATTTTATTGTTTTATATTTTTATTATTTTATTGTTTCCCTTCTACCTGGTGGTGGTGGTGACTTCACCGAAAGAACCAAAGAAGATGAATCATTGCTAGTCACGAAAGCTTTAAATGGAAATTTAATTTTATTGTTTTATATTTTTATTATTTTATTGTTTCCCTTCTACCTGGTGGTGGTGGTGGTGGTGACTTTACCGAAAGAACCAAAGAAGATGAATCCTTGCTAGTCACGAAAGCTTCAAATCGAAATTTAACCACATTGATTATTCTTCTTTGGTTCTTTCGGTAAAGTCACCACGTAGAATGAGAATAAAATAATAAATTGATAAAATAAAATAACACAATAAAATTCTCACGACGTTTCGGCCACAACACAAGCGGCCTTCATCAGGCGAAGGGGACGAGACTGTGTGTCTGGTTAGGACAGCGCTGTAGTGAGAATATTATTATTGTGGTGTTATTTTATTTTATCAATTTATTATTTTATTCTCATTCTACGTGGTGACTTTACCGAAAGAACCAAAGAAGATGAATCATTGCTAGTCACGAAAGCTTTAAATGGAAATTTAATTTTATTGTTTTATATTTTTATTATTTTATTGTTTCCCTTCTACCTGGTGGTGGTGGTGACTTTACCGAAAGAACCAAAGAAGATGAATCCTTGCTAGTCACGAAAGCTTCAAATCGAAATTTAACCACATTGATTCATCTTCTTTGGTTCTTTAAGGTAAAGTCACCACCACCGTCACCACCAACGTAGAATGAGAATGAAATAATAAATTGATAAAAATAAAATAATAACAACACAATAATAATATTCTAACACGACGTTTCGGCCACAACACAAGCGGCCTTCATCAGGCGAAGGCGACGAGACTGTGTGTCTGGTTAGGACAGCGCTGTAGTGAGAATATTATTATTGTGGTGTTATTTTATTTTATCAATTTATTATTTTATTCTCATTCTACGTGACTTCACCGAAAGAACCAAAGAAGATGAATCCTTGCTAGTCACGAAAGCTTTAAATGGAAATTTAATTTTATTGTTTTATATTTTTATTATTTTATTGTTTCCCTTCTACCTGGTGGTGGTGGTGGTGGTGACTTTACCGAAAGAACCAAAGAAGATGAATCCTTGCTAGTCACGAAAGCTTTAAATGGAAATTTAATTTTATTGTTTTATATTTTTATTATTTTATTGTTTCCCTTCTACCTGGTGGTGGTGGTGACTTTACCGAAAGAACCAAAGAAGATGAATCATTGCTAGTCACGAAAGCTTCAAATCGAAATGTAACCACGTTGATTATTATTATTATTATTGTCAATGCCGGGGCAATCCCGTGACGACGTACACGTGTGTGACCAAGCTGAGATGTCACAAATTCCATTTGGAACCTGCCCGTTAGATGTCACGATATGCGTCTGCATTTGACGATACCTGCCGACAGAGGCGGAGTGGCAGAGTTGCAGAGACAGAGCGTCCTCGTAGATTTTGAGGGCTTCAAGGTAGTAGCCCATGTGAAATAAATCCTTCCCCCCATCCGATTCATTACGATGGAGAGCGCATCCACTTCTCCTACAAATTCAGCCTGCACACATCACCCGCACACAACATCAACACATCACCTGCACACATCACCCAACACTACATCAACACATCACCTGCACACAACATCAGCACATCACCGACAAACATCACCCAACACAACATCAACACATCACCTACACACATCACCTGCACACAACATCAACACATCACCTGCACACATCACCCAACACAACATCAACACATCACCTGCACACATCACCCAACACAACATCAACACATCACCTGCACACATCACCCAACACAACATCAACACATCACCTGCACACAACATCAGCACATCACCGACAAACATCACCCAACACAACATCAACACATCACCTGCACACATCACCCAACACTACATCAACACATCACCTGCACACAACATCAGCACATCACCGACAAACATCACCCAACACAACATCAGCACATCACCTACACACATCACCCAACACAACATCAGCACATCACCGACAAACATCACCCAACACAATATCAACACATCACCTGCACACATCACCCAACACTACATCAACACATCACCTGCACACAACATCAACACATCACCTGCACACAACATCAACACATCACCTACACACATCACCTGCACACATCAGTACATCACCTGCACACATCACCCAACACAACATCAACACATCACCTACACACATCACCTGCACACAACATCAACACATCACCTGCACACATCACCTGCACACAACATCAGTACATCACCTGCACACATCACCCAACACTACATCCGCACATCACCTACACACATCACCTGCACACAACATCAGTACATCACCTACACACATCACTCAACACAACATCAACACATCACCTGCACACAACATCAACACATCACCTACACACATCACCCAACACTACATCAGTACATCACCTACACACATCACCTGCACACAACATCAACACATCACCTGCACACAACATCAGCACATCACCTACACACATCACCCAACACAACATCAACACATCACCTACACACATCACCTGCACACAACATCAGCACATCACCTGCACACATCACCCAACACTACATCCGCACATCACCTGCACACAACATCAACACATCACCTACACACATCACCTGCACACATCAGTACATCACCTGCACACATCACCTGCACACATCAGTACATCACCTGCACACAACATCAACACATCACCTACACACATCACCTGCACACATCATCAGTACATCACCTGCACACATCACCCAACACTACATCAGTACATCACCTACACACATCACCCAACACAACATCAACACATCACCTACACACATCACCTGCACACAACATCAGTACATCACCTGCACACATCACCCAACACTACATCAGTACATCACCTACACACATCACCCAACACTACATCAACACATCACCTGCACACAACATCAGCACATCACCGACAAACATCACCCAACACAACATCAGCACATCACCTGCACACATCACCCAACACAACATCAACACATCACCTGCACACAACATCAGCACATCACCTGCACACATCACCCAACACTACATCAACACATCACCTGCACACATCACCCAACACTACATCAACACATCACCTGCACACAACATCAGCACATCACCGACAAACATCACCCAACACAACATCAACACATCACCTACACACATCACCTGCACACAACATCAGTACATCACCTGCACACATCACCCAACACAACATCAACACATCACCTACACACATCACCTGCACACAACATCAACACATCACCTGCACACATCACCCAACACTACATCAGTACATCACCTACACACATCACCTGCACACAACATCAACACATCACCTGCACACAACATCAGCACATCACCTACACACATCACTCAACACAACATCAACACATCACCAA
Source organism: Petromyzon marinus (assembly GCF_048934315.1). NCBI lineage: Eukaryota > Metazoa > Chordata > Hyperoartia > Petromyzontiformes > Petromyzontidae > Petromyzon > Petromyzon marinus. Next base: position 3,774 of record NW_027422914.1, on the reverse strand, counting down.
CACACATTACCTGCACACAACATCAGTACATCACCTGCACACATCACCCAACACTACATCAGCACATCACCTGCACACATCACCCAACACAACATCAACACATCACCTACACACATCACCTGCACACATCACCCAACACTACATCAGTACATCACCTACACACATCACCTGCACACAACATCAACACATCACCTACACACATCACCTGCACACAACATCAGTACATCACCTACACACATCACCCAACACTACATCAGTACATCACCTACACACATCACCTACACACAACATCACCTACACACTACATCACCTACACACTACATCACCTACACACAACATCACCTACACACTACATCACCTACACACAACATCACCTACACACAACATCACCTACACAACAACATCACCTACACAACAACATCACCTACACACAACATCACCTACACACAACATCACCTACACAACAACATCACCTACACACTACATCACCCACACACAACATCACCTACACAACAACATCACCTACACACTACATCACCTACACACCACACCATCACCCACACACCACACCACGTGGTGTGAACCACGTGGTGCACCACGTGGTTCACACCACCGTGTGAACCACGTGGTGCACCACCACCACCACCCCCTCTCCTCTCTCCCCGTGTGCCGCCCTCCTACCTGGTTCATCGTTGCCTGCTGACGGGTTCCGCCGATGCCAGCCATTGGCGAGGTTACACGCGAGGGGGAGGTCCGACGTTTCGCGCCGCCGGGCCCCCGGGGGTGACGCGATAACCCCCCCCCACGCTCGTTTGCGACCACGTGCGAGGCCTTAGCAGGGCGCGTTTAGAAAACGTAGCGCGGATAAGGCGACCACGTGACAGCGAGGCTAGAATTCCGTAGAACTGATAAGCGCTGCCCCTCCCTCCCTCGTAGACTCCTGTTAATACGCACTGTACTTTAACACGCGCAAGAGTACTGTACCTGCCCCCCTGTTACAGTCGTCCACAAACCCCCCCCAGCTTATAACCAATTTGGTTTCGCCCACCCCCCCTCAGCTTGTAACCAATTTGGTTTCGCCCACCCCCCTCAGCTTGTAACCAATTTGGTTTCGCCCTCTCCCCCCCAGCTTGTAACCAATTTGGTTTCGCCCACCCCCCCCTCAGCTTGTAACCAATTTGGTTTCGCCCATCCCCTCAGCTAGTAACCAATTTGGTTTCGCCCTCCCCCCCTCAGCTTGTAACCAATTTGGTTTCGCCCACCCCCCTCAGCTTGTAACCAATTTGGTTTCGCCCACCCCCCCTCAGCTTGTAACCAATTTGGTTTCGCCCACCCCCTTAGTTTGTAACCAATTTGGTTTCGCCCACCCCCTCAGCTTGTAACCAATTTGGTTTCGCCCTCCCCCCCAGCTTGTAACCAATTTGGTTTCGCCCACCCCCTCAGCTTGTAACCAATTTGGTTTCGCCCACCCCCCAGCTAGTAACCAATTTGGTTTCGCCCACCCCCCAGCTAGTAACCAATTTGGTTTCGCCCACCCCCCTCAGCTAGTAACCAATTTGGTTTCGCCCACCCCCTCAGCTTGTAACCAATTTGGTTTCGCCCACCCCCCTCAGCTAGTAACCAATTTGGTTTCGCCCACCCCCTCAGCTTGTAACCAATTTGGTTTCGCCCTTTCCCCCTCAGCTTGACACCAATTTGGTTTCGCCCATCCCACCCCTCAGCTTGTCACCAATTTGGTTTCGCCCACCCCCTCAGCTTGTAACCAATTTGGTTTCGCCCACCCCCTCAGCTAGTAACCAATTTGGTTTCGCCCACCCCCCCAGCTTGTAACCAATTTGGTTTCGCCCACCCCCCCAGCTTGTAACCAATTTGGTTTCGCCCACCCCCCCTCAGCTAGTAACCAATTTGGTTTCGCCCTCCCCCCCAGCTTGTAACCAATTTGGTTTCGCCCACCCCCTCAGCTAGTAACCAATTTGGTTTCGCCCACCCCCTTAGCTAGTAACCAATTTGGTTTCGCCCACCCCCTCAGCTTGTAACCAATTTGGTTTCGCCCACCCCCTCAGCTTGTAACCAATTTGGTTTCGCCCACCCCCCCTCAGCTAGTAACCAATTTGGTTTCGCCCACCCCCTTAGCTTGTAACCAATTTGGTTTCGCCCACCCCCCCTCAGCTTGTAACCAATTTGGTTTCGCCCATCCCACCCCTCAGCTTGTAACCAATTTGGTTTCGCCCACCCCCTCAGCTAGTAACCAATTTGGTTTCGCCCACCCCCTCAGCTTGTAACCAATTTGGTTTCGCCCACCCCCCCAGCTTGAAACCAATTTGGTTTCGCCCACCCCCTTAGCTAGTAACCAATTTGGTTTCGCCCACTCCCCTCAACTTGTAACCAATTTGGTTTCGCCCACCCCCTCAGCTAGTAACCAATTTGGTTTCGCCCACCCCCTCAGCTAGTAACCAATTTGGTTTCGCCCACCCCCCCAGCTTGTAACCAATTTGGTTTCGCCCACACCCCCCAGCTAGTAACCAATTTGGTTTCGCCCACACCCCTCAGCTTGTAACCAATTTGGTTTCGCCCACCCCCCCTCAGCTTGTAACCAATTTGGTTTCGCCCACCCCCCCTCAGCTTGTAACCAATTTGGTTTCGCCCACCCCCCCAGCTTGTAACCAATTTGGTTTCGCCCTCCCCCCCAGCTTGTAACCAATTTGGTTTCGCCCACCCCCTCAGCTTGACACCAATTTGGTTTCGCCCACCCCCTCAGCTAGTAACCAATTTGGTTTCGCCCACCCCCCTCAGCTTGTAACCAATTTGGTTTCGCCCACCCCCCCTCAGCTTGTAACCAATTTGGTTTCGCCCACCCCCTTAGCTAGTAACCAATTTGGTTTCGCCCACCCCCTTAGCTAGTAACCAATTTGGTTTCGCCCACCCCCTTAGCTTGTAATCAATTTGGTTTCGCCCACCCCCTCAGCTTGTAACCAATTTGGTTTCGCCCACACCCCTCAGCTTGTAACCAATTTGGTTTCGCCCACCCCCCCAGCTTGAAACCAATTTGGTTTCGCCCACCCCCCCTCAGCTTGTAACCAATTTGGTTTCGCCCACCCCCCCAGCTTGTAACCAATTTGGTTTCGCCCACCCCCCCAGCTTGTAACCAATTTGGTTTCGCCCACCCCCCCCCAGCTAGTAACCAATTTGGTTTCGCCCACCCCCTCAGCTTGTAACCAATTTGGTTTCGCCCACCCCCTTAGCTTGACACCAATTTGGTTTCGCCCACCCCCCCTCAGCTTGTAACCAATTTGGTTTCGCCCACCCCCCCAGCTAGTAACCAATTTGGTTTCGCCCACCCCCTCAGCTTGTAACCAATTTGGTTTCGCCCACCCCCTTAGCTAGTAACCAATTTGGTTTCGCCCTCCCCCCCTCAGCTTGTAACCAATTTGGTTTCGCCCACCCCCTTAGCTAGTAACCAATTTGGTTTCGCCCACCCCCTCAGCTTGTAATCAATTTGGTTTCGCCCACCCCCCTCAGCTAGTAACCAATTTGGTTTCGCCCACCCCCTCAGCTTGTAACCAATTTGGTTTCGCCCACCCCCCTCAGCTTGTAACCAATTTGGTTTCGCCCTCCCCCCCTCAGCTTGTCACCAATTTGGTTTCGCCCACCCCCTTAGCTAGTAACCAATTTGGTTTCGCCCACCCCCTCAGCTTGTAACCAATTTGGTTTCGCCCACCCCCCTCAGCTAGTAACCAATTTGGTTTCGCCCACCCCCTCAGCTTGTAACCAATT
>NW_027422913.1:0-55039 GCF_048934315.1 Petromyzon marinus | reverse complement strand
CCCGGGACCGCCCAGGACCGCCCGGGACCCGCCCCGGACCGCCCGGGAGCGCCCGAGACCGCCCGGGACCGCCCGGGACCGCCCGGGACCGCCCCGGACCGCCCGGGAGCCCCGGACCGGCCCCCGGACCCGGACCGCCCCGGACCGCCCGGGACCGCCCGGGACCCCCCGGGACCGCCCGGGACCGCCCGGGACCGCCCCGGACCGCCCGGGACCGCCCCGGACCGCCCCGGGGACCGCCCGGGACCGCCCGGGACCGCCCGGGACCGCCCCCGGACTGCCCGGGACCGCCCGGGACCGCCCGGGACCGCCCGGACCGCCCGGGACCGCCCGGGACCGCCCCAGCCTGCCCGGGACCGCCCGGGACCGCCCGGGACCGCCCCGGCCCGCCTGGGACCGCCCAGGACCACCCCGGACCGCCCCGGACCGCCCGGGACCGCCCGGGACCGCCCAGGACCGCCCGGGACCGCCCAGGACCGCCCGGGACCGCCCCGGACCGCCCGGGACCGCCCCGGACTGCCCGGGACCGCCCCGGACCGCCCCGGACCGCCCCGGACCGCCCCGGACCGCCAGGGACCGCCCGGGACCGCCCGGGACCGCCCGGGACCGCCCGGGACCGCCCGGGGACGGCCCAGGACCGCCCCGGACCGCCCGGGACCGCCCGGGACCGCCCCGGACCGCCCGGGACCGCCCGGGACCGCCCGGGACCACCCGTGACCGCCTGGGACCGCCCGCGACCGCCCGGGACCGCCCCGGACCGCCCCAGACCGCCCGCGACCGCCCAGGACCGCCTGGGACCGCCCGGGACCGCCCCGGACCGCCCAAGACTGCCCCGGACCGCCCGGGCCCGCCCGGTAACACCCCGGACCGCCCGGGACCGCCCGGGACCGCCCCGGACCGCCTCGGACCGCCCGGGACCGCCCGGGACCGCCCGAGACTGCCCGGGACCACCCGGGACCGCCCCGGATCGCCCGGGACCGCCCCGGACCGCCCGGGACCGCCCCGGACCGACCGGGACCGCCCGGGACCGCCCGTGACCGCCCCGGACCGCCCGGGACCGCCCGGGACCGCCCCGGACTGCCCGGGACCGCCCGGGACCGCCCGGGACCGCCCCGGCCCGCCTGGGACCGCCCAGGACCGCCCCGGGCCGCCCCGGACCGCCCGGGACCGCCCGGGACCGCCCGGGACCGCCTGGGACCGCCCAGGACCACCCGGGACCGCCCCGGGCCGCCCTGGAGCGCCCGAGATTGCCCAGGACCGCCCGGGACCGCCCGGGACCGCCCCGGACTGCCCAGAACCGCCCGGAACCGTTGCGGACTGCCCGGGACCGCCCGGGACCGCCCCGGACCGCCCCGGACCGCCCGGACCGCCCGGGACTGCCCGGGACCGCCCGGGACCGCCCGGGAACGCCCGGGACCGCCCCGGACCGCCCGGGACCGCCCCGGGACCGCCCGGGACCGCCATGGACCGCCCGGGACCGCCCAGGACCGCCCGGGACCGCCCGGGACCGCCCGGGACCGCCCTGGACCGCCCGGGACCGCCCTGGAACGCCACGGACCGCCCAAGACCAGCCCGGACCGCCCGGGACCGCCCCGGACCGCCCGGGACCGCCCCAGACTGCCCGGGACCGCCCAGGACCGCCCGGGACCGCCCCGGACCGGCCCCGGACCGCCCGGGACCGCCTCAGACTGCCCGGGACCGCCCGGGACTGCCCGGGACCGCCCCGGCCTGCCTGGGACCGCCCCGGGACCGCCCGGGACCGCCCGGGACCGCCCGGGACCGCCCGGGACCGCCCGGGACCGCCCAGGACCGCCCGGGACCGCCCGGGACCGCCCGGGACCGCCCTGGACCGCCCGGGACCGTCCTGGAACGCCACGGACCGCCCAAGACCAGCCCGGACCGCCCGGGACCGCCCCGGACCGCCCGGGACCGCCCCAGACTGCCCGGGACCGCCCAGGACCGCCCGGAACCGCCCCGGACCGCCCCGGACCGCCCGGGACCGCCCCAGACTGCCCGGGACCGCCCGGGACCGCCCGGGACCGCCCCGGCCTGCCTGGGACCGCCCCGGACCGCCCGGGACCGCCAGGGACCGCCCGGGACCGCCCGGGACCGCCCAGGACCACCCGGGACCGCCTCGGGCCGCCCGGGAGCGCCCGAGACCGCCCGGGACCGCCCGGGACCGCCCGGGACCGCCCCGGGACTGCCCGGGACCGCCCGGAACCGCCCCGGACTGCCCGGGACCGCCCGGGACCGCCCCGGACCGCCCCGGACTGCCCCGGACCGCCCGGGACTGCCTGGGACCGCCCGGGACCGCCCGGGACCGCCCGGGACCGCCCCGGACCGCCCGGGACCGCCCCGGACCGCCCGGGACCGCCCCGGACCGCCCGGGACCGCCCGGGAGCGCCCGGGACCGCCCGGGACCGCCCTGGACCGCCCGGGACCGCCCTGGAACGCCACGGACCGCCCAAGACCAGCCCGGACCGCCCGGGACCGCCCCGGACCGCCCGGGACCGCCCCAGACTGCCCGGGACCGCCCAGGACCGCCCGGGACCGCCCCGGACCGCCCGGGACCGCCCGGGACCGCCCCGGACTGCCCGGGACCGCCCGGGACCGCCCGGGACCGCCCCGGCCTGCCTGGGACCGCCCATGACTGCCCCGGACCGCCCGGGACCGCCCGGGACCGCCCGGGACCGCCCGGGACCGCCCAGGGACCGCCCGGGACCGCCCGGGACCGCCCGGGACCGCCCGGGACCGCCCGGGACCGCCCGGGACCGCCCCGGACTGCCGGGACCGCCCGGGACCGCCCGGGACCGCCCCGGACTGCCCAGGACCGCCCAGGACCGCCCCGGACCGCCCCGGACCGCCCAGGACCGCCCCGGACCGCCCGGGACCGCACGGGACCGCCCGGGAACGCCCGGGACCGCCCCGGACCGCCCGGGAGCGCCCGGGACCGCCCGGGACCGCCCGGGACCGCCCGGGACCGCCCCGGACCGCCCGGGACCACCCTGGACCGCCCGGGACCGCCCGGGACCGCCCGGGACCGCCCGGGACCGCCGGTACCGCCCCGGGACCGCCCGGGACCGCCCGGGACCGCCCTGGACAGCCGGGACCGCCCGGGACCGCCCGGGACCACCCCGGACCGCCCCGGACCGCCCGGGACCGCCCGGGACCGCCCGGAACTGCCCGGGACCGCCCCGGACCGCCCCGGACCGCCCGGGACCGCCCGGGACCGCCCGGACCGCCCCGGACCGCCCGGGACCGCGCCGGACCGCCCGGGACCGCCCGGGACCGCCCGGGACCGCCCGGGGCCGCCCGGGACCGCCCGGGACCGCCCTGGAACGCCCGGGACCGCCCGGGACCGCCCGGAACCGTCTGGGACCGCCCGGGACCACACGGGACCGCCCGGGACCGCCCCGGACCGCCTGGGACCGCCCGGGACCGCCCCAGACCGCCCGGGACCGCCCGGGACCGCCACGGACCACCCGGGATCGCCCGGGACCGCCCGGGACCGCCCGGGACCGCCCGGGACCGCACAGGACCGCCTGGGACCGCCCGGGACCGCGCCGGACCGCCCGGAACCGCCCGGGACCGCCCGGGACCGCCCAGGACCGCCCGGGACCGCCCGGGACCGCCCCGGACCGCCCCGGACCGCCCGGGACCGCCCGGGACAGCCGGGACCGCCCGGACCGCCCGGGACCGCCTGGGATCGCCCCGGACCGCCCGGGACCGCCCTGGACCGCACGGGACCGCCCGGGACTGCCCGGGACCGCCCGGGACTGCCCGGGACCGCCTGGGACCGCCCTGAACCGCCCGGGACCGCCCTGGAACGCCCCGGACCGCCCAGGACGGGCCCGGACCGCCCGGGACCGCCCCGGACCGCCCGGGACCGCCCCGGACTGCCCGGGACCGCCCGGGACCGCCCGAAACCGCCGCGGACCGCCCGGGACCGCCCGGGACCGCCCCGGACTGCCCGGGACCGCCCGGGACCGCCCCGGACCGCCCGGACCGCCCCGGACCGCCCGGGACCGCCCATGACCGCCCCGGACCGCCCGGGACCGCCCCAGACTGCCCGGGACCGCCCCGGACCGCCCGGGACCGCCCGGGACCGCCCGGGACAGCCCGGGACCGCCCTGGACCGCCCGGGACCGCCCTGGAACGCCACGGACCGCCCAAGACCAGCCCGGACCGCCCGGGACCGCCCTGGACCGCCCGGGACCGCCCCAGACTGCCCGGGACCGCCCAGGACCGCCCGGGACCGCCCCGGACCGCCCGGGACCGCCCGGGACCGCCCCGGAATGCCCGGGACCGCCCGGGACCGCCCCGGACCGCCCGGACCGTCCCAGACTGCCCGGGACCGCCCAGGACCGCCCGGGACCGCCCCGGACCGCCCGGGACCGCCCGGGACCGCCCCGGACTGCCCGGGACCGCCCTGGACCGCCCGGGACCGCCCCGGCCTGCCTGGGACCGCCCATGACTGCCCCGGACCGCCCGGGACCGCCCGGGACCGCCCGGGCCCGCCCGGGACCGCCCGGGACCGCCCGGGACCGCCCGGGACCGCCCGGGACCGCCCGGGACCGCCCGGGACCGCCCGGGACCGCCCCGGACTGCCGGGACCGCCCGGGACCGCCCGGGACCGCCCCGGACTGCCCAGGACCGCCCGGGACCGCCCCGGACCGCCCCGGACCGCCCAGGACCGCCCCGGACCGCCCGGGACCGCAGGGGACCGCCCGGGAACGCCCGGGACCGCCCCGGACCGCCCGGGAGCGCCCGGGACCGCCCGGGACCGCCCGGGACCGCCCGGGACCGCCCCGGACCGCCCGGGACCACCCTGGACCGCCCGGGACCGCCCGGGACCGCCCGGGACCGCCCGGGACCGCCGGGACCGCCCGGGACCGCCCGGGACCGCCCGGGACCGCCCTGGACAGCCGGGACCGCCCGGGACCGCCCGGGACCACCCCGGACCGCCCCGGACCGCCCGGGACCGCCCGGGACCGCCCGGAACTGCCCGGGACCGCCCCGGACCGCCCCGGACCGCCCGGGACCACCCGGGAACGCCCCGGACCGCCCGGGACCGCGCCGGACCGCCGGGACCGCCCGGGACCGCCCGGGACCGCCCGGGACCGCCCGGGACCGCCCTGGAACGCCCGGGACCGCCCGGGACCGCCCGGAACCGTCTGGGACCGCCCGGGACCACACGGGACCGCCCGGGACCGCCCCGGACCGCCTGGGACCGCCCGGGACCGCCCCAGACCGCCCGGGACCGCCCGGGACCGCCAGGGACCACCCGGGATCGCCCGGGACCGCCCGGGACCGCCCGGGACCGCCCGGGACCGCACAGGACCGCCTGGGACCGCCCGGGACCGCGCCGGACCGCCCGGGACCGCCCGGGACCGCCCGGGACCGCCCAGGACCGCCCGGGACCGCCCGGGACCGCCCCGGAACGCCCCGGACCGCCCGGGACCGCCCGGGACAGCCCGGGACCGCCCAGGACCGCCCGGGACCGCCTGGGACCGCCCCGGACCGCCCGGGACCGCCCTGGACCGCACGGGACCGCCCGGGACTGCCCGGGACCGCCCGGGACTGCCCGGGACCGCCTGGGACCGCCCTGAACCGCCCGGGACCGCCCTGGAACGCCCCGGACCGCCCAGGACGGGCCCGGACCGCCCGGGACCGCCCCGGACCGCCCGGGACCGCCCCGGACTGCCCGGGACCGCCCGGGACCGCCCGAAACCGCCGCGGACCGCCCGGGACCGCCCGGGACCGCCCCGGACTGCCCGGGACCGCCCGGGACCGCCCCGGACCGCCCCGGACCGCCCCGGACCGCCCGGGACCGCCCATGACCGCCCCGGACCGCTCGGGACCGCCCCAGACTGCCCGGGACCGCCCCGGACCGCCCGGGACCGCCCGGGACCGCCCGGGACAGCCCGGGACCGCCCTGGACCGCCCGGGACCGCCCTGGAACGCCACGGACCGCCCCAAGACCAGCCCGGACCGCCCGGGACCGCCCCGGACCGCCCGGGACCGCCCCAGACTGCCCGGGACCGCCCAGGACCGCCCGGGACCGCCCCGGACCGCCCGGGACCGCCCGGGACCGCCCCGGAATGCCCGGGACCGCCAGGGACCGCCCGGGACCGCCCCGGCCTGCCTGGGACCGCCCATGACTGCCCCGGACCGCCCGGGACCGCCCGGGACCGCCCGGGACCGCCCGGGACCGCCCAGGACCGCCCGGGACCGCCCCGGACCGCCCGGGACCGCCCGGGACCGCCCGGGACCGCCCGGGATCGCCCGGGACCGCCCGGGACCGCCCGGGACCGCCCCGGACTGCCGGGACCGCCCGGGACCGCTCGGGACCGCCCCGGACAGCCCGGGTCCGCCCGGGACCGCCCCGGACTGCCCAGGACCGCCCGGGACCGCCCCGGACCGCCCCGGACCGCCCAGGACCGCCCCGGACCGCCCGGGACCGCACGGGACCGCCCGGGACCGCCCGGGACCGCCCCGGACCGCCCGGGAGCGCCCGGGACCGCCCGGGACCGCCCGGGACCGCCCGGGACCGCCCGGGACCGCCTTGGACCGCCCGGGACCGCCCGGGACCGCCCGGGACTGCCCGGGACCGCCGGGACCGCCCGGGAGCGCCCGGGACCGCCCGGGACCGCCCGGGACCGCCCGGGACCGCCCGGGACCGCCTTGGACCGCCCGGGACCGCCCGGGACCGCCCGGGACCGCCCGGGACCGCCGGGACCGCCCCGGACCGCCCAGGACCGCCCGGGACCGCCCGGGACCGCCCGGGACCGCCCGGGACCGCCCCGGACCGCCCCGGACCGCCCGGGACCGCCCGGGACCGCCCGAGACCGCCCCGGACCGCCCGGGACCGCGCCGGACCGCCCGGGACCGCCCGGGACCGCCCGGGACCGCCCGGGACCACCCGGGACCGCCCGGGACCGCCCTGGAACGCCCGGGACCGCCCGGGACCGCCCGGTACCGTCTGGGACCGCCCGGGACCACACGGGACCGCCCGGGACCGCCCCGGACCGCCTGGGACCGCCCGGGACCGCCCCAGACCGCCCGGGACCGCCCGGGACCGCCACGGACCACCCGAGATCGCCCGGGACCGCCCGGGACCGCCCGGGACCGCCCGGGACCGCACAGGACCGCCTGGGACCGCCCGGGACCGCGCCGGACCGCCCGGGACCGCCCGGGACCGCCCGGGACCGCCCAGGACCGCCCGGGACCGCCCGGGACCGCCCCGGACCGCCCCGGACCGCCCGGGACCGCCCGGGACAGCCCGGGACCGCCCAGGACCGCCCGGGACCGCCCGGGACCGCCCCGGACCGCCCGGGACCGCCCGGACCGCCCGGGACTGCCCGGGACCGCCCGGGACCGCCCGGGACTGCCCGGGACCGCCCGGGACCGCCGTGAACCGCCCGGGACCGCCCTGGAACGCCCCGGACCGCCCAGGACCGGCCCGGACCGCCCAGGACCGCCCCGGACCGCCCGGGACCGCCCCGGACTGCCCGGGACCGCCCGGGACCGCCCGAAACCGCCGCGGACCGCCCGGGACCGCCCGGGACCGCCCCGGACTGCCCGGGACCGGCCGGGACCGCCCCGGACCGCCCCGGACCGCCCCGGACCGCCCCGGACCGCCCGGGACCGCCCGGGACCGCCCGGGACCGCCCGGGACCGCCCAGGACCGCCCCGGACCGCCCGGGACCGCCCCGGACCGCCCGGGACCGCCCCGGACCGCCCGGGACCGCCCGGGACTGCCCGGGACTGCCCGGGACCGCCCGGGACCGCCCGGGACCGCCCTGGACTGCCAGGGACCGCCCTGGAACGCCACAAACCGCTCAGGACCGCCCAGACCGCCCGGGACCGCCCGAAACCGCCGCGGACCGCCCGGGACCGCCCGGGACCGCCCCGGACTGCCCGGGACCGGCCGGGACCGCCCCGGACCGCCCCGACCGCCCCGGACCGCCCGGGACCGCCCGGGACCGCCCGGGACCGCCCGGGACCGCCCAGGACCGCCCCGGACCGCCCGGGACCGCCCCGGACCGCCCGGGACCGCCCCGGACCGCCCGGGACCGCCCGGGACTGCCCGGGACTGCCCGGGACCGCCCGGGACCGCCCGGGACCGCCCTGGACTGCCAGGGACCGCCCTGGAACGCCACAAACCGCTCAGGACCGGCCCGGACCGCCCGGGACCGCCCCGGACCGCCCGGGACCGCCCGGACTGCCCGGGACCGCCCGGGACCGCCCGGGACCGCCCCGGACTGCCCGGGACCGCCCAGACTGCCTCGGACCGCCCGGGACCGCCCGGGACCGCCCCGGCCAGCCTGGGACCGCCCAGGACCACCCCGGACCGCCCCGAACCGCCCGGGACCGCCCGGGACCGCCCGGGACCGCCCGGGACCGCCCAGGACCGCCCGGGACCGCCCAGGACCGCCCGGGAGCGCCCGAGACCGCCCGGGACCGCCCGGGACCGCCCGGGACCGCCCAGGACCGCCCGGGACCGCCACGGACCGCCCGGGACCGCCCCGGACCGCCCGGGACCGCCCCGGACCGCCCCGGACCGCCCGGGACCGCCCGGGACCGCCCGGGACCGCCCGGGCGGCCCGGGACGGCCCGGGACCGCCCCGGACCGCCAGGGACCGCACGGGACCGCCCCGGACCGCCCGGGACCGCCCGAGACCGCCCGGGACCACCCGGGACCGCCCGGGACCGCCCGCGACCGCCCGGGACCGCCCCGGACCGCCCCAGACCGCCCGCGACCGCCCGGGACCGCCTGGGACCGCCCGGGACCGCCCCGGACCGCCCAGGACCGCCCCGGACCGCCCGGGCCCGCCCGGTACCACCCCGGACCGCCCGGGACCGCCCGGGACCGCCCTGGACCGCCTCGGACCGCCCGGGACCGCCCGGGACCGCCCGGGACCGCCCCGGATCGCCCGGGACCGCCCCGGACCGCCCGGGACCGCCCCGGACCGCCCGGGACCGCCCGGGACCGCCCGGGACCGCCCCGGACCGCCCGGGACCGCCCGGGACTGCCCCGGACTGCCCGGGACCGCCCGGGACCGCCTGGGACCGCCCCGGCCCGCCTGGGACCGCCCAGGGACCGCCCCGGACCGCCCCGGACTGCCCCGGACCGCCCGGGACCACCCGGGACCGCCCGGGACCGCCCGGGACCGCCCAGGACCGCACGGGACCGCCCCGGATCGCCCGGGACCGCCCAGGACCGCCCGGGACCGCCCTGGACCGCCCGGGACCGCCCGGGACCTCCCCGGACTGCCCGGGACCGCCCGGGACCGCCCGGGACCACCCCGGCCTGCCTGGGACCGCCCAGGACTGCCCCGGACCGCCCCGGACGCCCAGGACCGCCCGGGACCGCCCGGGACCGCCCGGGACCGCCCGGGACCGCCCAGGATCGCCGGGACCGCGCCGGACCGCCCGGGACCGCCGGGACCGCCCGGGACCGCCCGGGACCACCCGGGACCGCCCGGGACCGCCCTGGAACGCCCGGGACCGCCCGGGACCGCCCGGTACCGTCTGGGACCGCCCGGACCACACGGGACCGCCCGGGACCGCCCCGGACCGCCTGGGACCGCCCGGGACCGCCCCAGACCGCCCGGGACCGCCCGGGGACCGCCACGGACCACCCGAGATCGCCCGGGACCGCCCGGGACCGCCCGGGACCGCCCGGGACCGCACAGGACCGCCTGGGACCGCCCGGGACCGCGCCGGACCGCCCGGGACCGCCCGGGACCGCCCGGGACCGCCCAGGACCGCCCGGGACCGCCCGGGACCGCCCCGGACCGCCCCGGACCGCCCGGGACCGCCCGGGACAGCCCCGGGACCGCCCGGGACCGCCCGGGACCGCCCGGGACCGCCCCGGACCGCCCGGGACCGCCCCGGACCGCCCGGGACCGCCCGGGACCGCCCGGACCGCCCGGGACTGCCCGGGACCGCCCGGGACCGCCCTGAACCGCCCGGGACCGCCCTGGAACGCCCCGGACCGCCCAGGACCGGCCCGGACCGCCCGGGACCGCCCCGGACCGCCCGGGACCGCCCCGGACTGCCCGGGACCGCCCGGGACCGCCCGAAACCGCCGCGGACCGCCCGGGACCGCCCGGGACCGCCCGGACTGCCCGGGACCGGCCGGGACCGCCCCGGACCGCCCCGGACCGCCCCGGACCGCCCGGGACCGCCCGGGACCGCCCAGGACCGCCCCGGACCGCCCGGGACCGCCCCGGACCGCCCGGGACCGCCCCGGACCGCCCGGGACCGCCCAGGACTGCCCGGGACTGCCCGGGACCGCCCGGGACCGCCCGGGACCGCCCTGGACTGCCAGGGACCGCCCTGGAACGCCACAAACCGCTCAGGACCGGCCCGGACCGCCCGGGACCGCCCCGGACCGCCCGGGACCGCCCCGGACTGCCCGGGACCGCCCGGGACCGCCCGGGACCGCCCCGGACTGCCCGGGACCGCCCCAGACTGCCTCGGACCGCTCGGGACCGCCCGGGACCGCCCCGGCCCGCCTGGGACCGCCCAGGACCACCCCGGACCGCCCCGAACCGCCCGGGACCGCCCGGGACCGCCCGGGACCGCCCGGGACCGCCCAGGACCGCCCGGGACCGCCCAGGACCGCCCGGGAGCGCCCGAGACCGCCCGGGACCGCCCGGGACCGCCCGGGACCGCCCAGGACCGCCCGGGACCGCCACGGACCGCCCGGGACCGCCCCGGACCGCCCGGGACCGCCCCGGACCGCCCCGGACCGCCCGGGACCGCCCGGGGACCGCCCGGGACCGCCCGGGCGGCCCGGGACGGCCCGGGACCGCCCCGGACCGCCAGGGACCGCCCGGGACCGCCCCGGACCGCCCGGGACCGCCCGAGACCGCCCGGGACCACCCGGGACCGCCCGGGACCGCCCGCGACCGCCCGGGACCGCCCCGGACCGCCCCAGACCGCCCGCGACCGCCCGGGACCGCCTGGGACCGCCCGGGACCGCCCCGGACCGCCCAGACCGCCCCGGACGCCCGGGCCCGCCCGGTACCACCCCGGACCGCCCGGGACCGCCCGGGACCGCCCTGGACCGCCTCGGACCGCCCGGGACTGCCCGGGACCGCCCGGGACCGCCCCGGATCGCCCGGGACCGCCCCGGACCGCCCGGGACCGCCCCGGACCGCCCGGGACCGCCGGGACCGCCCGGACCGCCCCGGACCGCCCGGGACCGCCCGGGACCGCCCCGGACTGCCCGGGACCGCCCGGGACCGCCTGGGACCGCCCCGGCCCGCCTGGGACCGCCCAGGACCGCCCCGGACCGCCCCGGACCGCCCCGGACCGCCCGGGACCACCCGGGACCGCCCAGGACAGCCCGGGACTGCCCAGGACCGCCCGGGACCGCCCCGGACCGCCCGGGACCGCCCAGGACCGCCCGGGACCGCCCCGGACCGCCCGGGACCGCCCGGGACCTCCCCGGACTGCCCGGGACCGCCCGGGACCGCCCCGGACCGCCCGGGACCGCCCCGGACCGCCCGGGACCGCCCAGGACTGCCCGGGACTGCCCGGGACCGCCCGGGACCGCCCGGGACCGCCCTGGACTGCCAGGGACCGCCCTGGAACGCCACAAACCGCTCAGGACCGGCCCGGACCGCCCGGGACCGCCCCGGACCGCCCGGGACCGCCCCGGACTGCCCGGGACCGCCCGGGACCGCCCGGGACCGCCCCGGACTGCCCGGGACCGCCCCAGACTGCCTCGGACCGCTCGGGACCGCCCGGGACCGCCCCGGCCCGCCTGGGACCGCCCAGGACCACCCCGGACCGCCCCGAACCGCCCGGGACCGCCCGGGACCGCCCGGGACCGCCCGGGACCGCCCAGGACCGCCCGGGACCGCCCAGGACCGCCCGGGAGCGCCCGAGACCGCCCGGGACCGCCCGGGACCGCCCGGGACCGCCCAGGACCGCCCGGGACCGCCACGGATCGCCCGGGACCGCCCCGGACCGCCCGGGACCGCCCCGGACCGCCCCGGACCGCCCGGGACCGCCCGGGACCGCCCGGGACCGCCCGGGCGGCCCGGGACGGCCCGGGACCGCCCCGGACCGCCAGGGACCGCCCGGGACCGCCCCGGACCGCCCGGGACCGCCCGAGACCGCCCGGGACCACCCGGGACCGCCCGGGACCGCCCGCGACCGCCCGGGACCGCCCCGGACCGCCCCAGACCGCCCGCGACCGCCCGGGACCGCCTGGGACCGCCCGGGACCGCCCCGGACCGCCCAGGACCGCCCCGGACCGCCCGGGCCCGCCCGGTACCACCCCGGACCGCCCGGGACCGCCCGGGACCGCCCTGGACCGCCTCGGACCGCCCGGGACCGCCCGGGACCGCCCGGGACCGCCCCGGATCGCCCGGGACCGCCCCGGACCGCCCGGGACCGCCCCGGACCGCCCGGGACCGCCCGGGACCGCCCGGGACCGCCCCGGACCGCCCGGGACCGCCCGGGACCGCCCCGGACTGCCCGGGACCGCCCGGGACCGCCTGGGACCGCCCCGGCCCGCCTGGGACCGCCCAGGACCGCCCCGGACCGCCCCGGACCGCCCCGGACCGCCCGGGACCACCCGGGACCGCCCAGGACCGCCCGGGACCGCCCAGGACCGCCCGGGACCGCCCCGGACCGCCCGGGACCGCCCAGGACCGCCCGGGACCGCCCCGTACCGCCCGGGACCGCCCGGGACCTCCCCGGACTGCCCGGGACCGCCCGGGACCGCCCGGGACCGCCCCGGCCTGCCTGGGACCGCCCAGGACTGCCCCGGACCGCCCCGGACCGCCCGGGACCGCCCGGGACCGCGCGGGACCGCCCGGGACCGCCCAGGATCGCCCGGGACCGCCCGGGACCACCCGGGACCGCCCGGGACCGCCCCGGACTGCCGGGACCGCCCGGGACCGCCCGGGACCGCCACGGACCGCCCGGGACCGCCCGGGACCGCCCCGGACTGCCCGGGACCGCCCGGGACCGCCCCGGACCGCCCCGGACCGCCCAGGACCGCCCCGGACCGCCCGGGACCGCACGGGACCGCCCGGGACCGCCCGGGACCGCCCCGGACCGCCCGGGAGCGCCCGGGACCGCCCGGGACCGCCCGGGACCGCCCGGGACCGCCCGGGACCGCCCGGGACCGCCCTGGACCGCCCGGGACCGCCCGGAACCGCCCGGGACCGCCCGGGACCGCCGGGACCGCCCGGGACCGCCCGGGATCGCCCGGGACCGCACTGGACAGCCGGGACCACCCGGGACCGCCCGGGACCACCCCGGACCGCCCCGGACCGCCCGGGACCGCCCGGGACCGCCCGGAACTGCCCGGGACCGCCCCGGACCGCCCCGGACCGCCCGGGACCGCCCGGGACCGCCCGGGACCGCCCCGGACCGCCCGGGACCGCGCCGGACCGCCCGGGACCGCCCGGGACCGCCCGGGACCGCCCGGGACCGCCCGGGACCGCCCGGGACCGCCCTGGAACGCCCGGGACCGCCCGGGACCGCCCGGTACCGTCTGGTACCGCCCGGGACCACACGGGACCGCCCGGGACCGCCCCGGACCGCCTGGGACCGCCCGGAACCGCCCCAGACCGCCCGGGACCGCCCGGGACCGCCACAGACCACCCGGGATCGCCCGGGACCGCCCGGGACTGCCCGGGACCGCCCGGGACCGCCCCGGACCGCCCGGGACCGCCCGCGACAGCCCGGGACCGCCCGGGACCGCCCGGGACCGCCCGGGACCGCCCCGGACTGCCCGGGACCGCCCCGGACCGCCCGGGACCGCCCGGGACCGCGCGGGACCGCCCGGGACTGCCCGGGACCGCCCGGGACCGCCCTGGACCGCCCGGGACCGCCATGGAACGCCCCGGACCGCCCAGGACCGGCCCGGACCGCCCGGGACCGCCCCGGACCGCCCGGGACCGCCCCGGACTGCCCGGGACCGCCCGGGACCGCCCGAAACCGCCGCGGACCGCCCGGGACCGCCCGGGACCGCCCCGGACTGCCCGGGACCGCCCGGGACCACCCCGGACCGCCCCGGACCGCCCCGGACCGCCCGGGACCGCCCGGGACCGCCTGGGACCGCCCGGGACCGCCCAGGACCGCCCCGGACCGCCCGGGACCGCCCCGGACCGCCCGGGACCGCCCCGGACCGCCCGGGACCGCACGGGACTGCCCGGGACTGCCCGGGACCGCCTGGGACCGCCCGGGACCGCCCTGGACTGCCAGGGACCGCCCTGGAACGCCACAGACCGCTCAGGACCGGCCCGGACCGCCCGGGACCGCCCCAGACCGCCCGGGACCGCCCCGGACTGCCCGGGACCGCCCGGGACCGCCCGGGACCGCCCGGGACCGCCCCGGCCCGCCTGGGACCGCCCAGGACCACCCCGGACCGCCCTGGACCGCCCGGGACCGCCCGGGACCGCCCGGGACCGCCCGGGACCGCCCAGGACCGCCCGGGACCGCCCCGGACCGCACGGGAGCGCCCGAGACCGCCCGTGACCGCCCGAGACCGCCCGTGACCGCCCGGGACCGCCCGGGACCGTCCAGGACCGCCCGGGACCGCCCCGGACCGCCCGGGACCGCCCCGGACCGCCCGGGACCGCCCCGGACCGCCCCGGAATGCCAGGGACCGCCCGGGACCGCCCGGGACCGCCCCGGCCCGCCTGGGACCGCCCAGGACCACCCCGGACCGCCCCGGACCGCCCGGGACCGCCCGGGACCGCCCGGGACCGCCCAGGACCGCCCGGGACCGCCCCGGACCGCACGGGAGCGCCCGAGACTGCCCGGGACCGCCCGGGACCGCCCAGGACCGCCCAGGACCGCCCGGGACCGCCCCGGACCGCCCGGGACCGCCCCGGACCGCCCGGGACTGCCCCGGACCGCCCCGGACCGCCAGGGACCGCCCGGGACCGCCCGGGACCGCCCGGGACCGCCCGGGACCGCCCGGGACGGCCCGGGACCGCCCCAAACCGCCAGGGACCGCCCGGGACCGCCCCGGACCGCCCGGGACCGCCCGAGACCGCCCGGGACCACCCGGGACCGCCCGGGACTGCCCGCGACCGCCCGGGACTGCCCCGGACCGCCCCAGACCGCCCGCAACTGCCCGGGACCGCCTGGGACCGCCCAAGACCGCCCCGGACCGCCCAGGACCGCCCGGGACCGCCCGGGACCGCCCCGGACCGCCTCGGACCGCCCGGGACCGCCCGGGACCGCCCGGGACCGCCCCGGATCGCCCGGGACCGCCCCGGACCGCCCGGGACCGCCCCGGACCGCCCGGGACCGCCCGGGACCGCCCGGGACCGCCCCGGACCGCCCGGGACCGCCGGGACCGCCCCGGACTGCCCGGGACCGCCCGGGACCGCCCGGGACCGCCCGGGACCGCCCGGGACCGCCCCGGACTGCCGGGACCGCCCGGGACCGCCCGGGACCGCCACGGACCGCCCGGGTCCGCCCGGGATCGCCCCGGACTGCCCGGGACCGCCCGGGACCGCCCCGGACCGCCCCGGACCGCCCAGGACCGCCCCGGACCGCCCGGGACCGCACGGGACCGCCCGGGACCGCCCGGGACCGCCCCGGACCGCCCGGGACCGCCCAGGACCGCCCGGGACCGCCCGGGACCGCCCGGGACCGCCCGGGACCGCCCTGGACCGCCCGGGACTGCCCGGAACCGCCCGGGACCGCCCGGGACCGCCGGGACCGCCCGGGACCGCCCGGGACCGCCCGGGACCGCACTGGACAGCCGGGACCACCCGGGACCGCCCGGGACCACCCCGGACCGCCCCGGACCGCCCGGGACCGCCCGGGACCGCCCGGAACTGCCCGGGACCGCCCCGGACCGCCCCGGACCGCCCGGGACCGCCCGGGACCGCCCGGGACCGCCCCGGACCGCCCGGGACCGCGCCGGACCGCCCGGGACCACCCGGGACCGCCCGGGACCGCCCGGGACCGCCCGGGACCGCCCGGGACCGCCCTGGAACGCCCGGGACCGCCCGGGACCGCCCGGTACCGTCTGGGACCGCCCGGGACCACACGGGACTGCCCGGGACCGCCCCGGACCGCCTGGGACCGCCCGGGACCGCCCCAGACCGCCCGGGACCGCCCGGGACCGCCACGGACCACCCGGGATCGCCCGGGACCGCCCGGGACCGCCCGGGACCGCCCGGGACCGCCCAGGACCGCCTGGGACCGCCCGGGACCGCGCCGGACCGCCCGGGACCGCCCGGGACCGCCCGGGACCGCCCAGGACCGCCCGGGACCGCCCGGGACCGCCCCGGACCACCCGGGACCGCCCGCGACAGCCCGGGACCGCCCGGGACCGCCCGGGACCGCCCGGGACCGCCCCGGACCGCCCGGGACCGCCCCGGACCGCCCGGACCGCCCGGGACCGCGCGGGACCGCCCGGGACTGCCCGGGACCGCCCGGGACCGCCCTGGACCGCCCGGGACCGCCCTGGAACGCCCCGGCCCGCCCAGGACCGGCCCGGACCGCCCGGGACCGCCCCGGACCGCCCGGGACCACCCCGGACTGCCCGGGACCGCCCGGGACCGCCCGAAACCGCCGCGGACCGCCCGGGACCGCCCGGGACCGCCCCGGACTGCCCGGGACCGCCCGGGACCGCCCCGGACCGCCCCGGACCGCCCCGGACCGCCCCGGACCGCCCGGGACCTCCCGGGACCGCCCGGGACCGCCCGGGACCGCCCAGGACCGCCCCGGACCGCCCGGGACCGCCCCGGACCGCCCGGGACCGCCCCGGACCGCCCGGGACTGCACGGGACTGCCCGGGACTGCCCGGGACCGCCTGGGACCGCCCGGGACCGCCCTGGACTGCCAGGGACCGCCCTGGAACGCCACAGACCGCTCAGGACCGGCCCGGACCGCCCGGGACCGCCCCGGACCGCCCGGGACCGCCCCGGACTACCCGGGACCGCCCGGGACCGCCCGGGACCGCCCGGGACCGCCCTGGACCGCCCGGGACGCCCGGAACCGCCCGGGACCGCCCGGGACCGCCGGGACCGCCCGGGACCGCCCGGGATCGCCCGGGACCGCACTGGACAGCCGGGACCACCCGGGACCGCCCGGGACCACCCCGGACCGCCCCGGACCGCCCGGGACCGCCCGGGACCGCCCGGAACTGCCCGGGACCGCCCCGGACCGCCCCGGACCGCCCGGGACCGCCCGGGACCGCCCGGGACCGCCCCGGACCGCCCGGGACCGCGCCGGACCGCCCGGGACCGCCCGGGACCGCCCGGGACCGCCCGGGACCGCCCGGGACCGCCTGGGACCGCCCTGGAACGCCCGGGACCGCCCGGGACCGCCCGGTACCGTCTGGTACCGCCCGGGACCACACGGGACCGCCCGGGACCGCCCCGGACCGCCTGGGACCGCCCGGAACCGCCCCAGACCGCCCGGTACCGCCCGGGATCGCCACAGACCACCCGGGATTGCCCGGGACCGCCCGGGACTGCCCGGGACCGCCCGGGACCGCCCCGGACCGCCCGGGACCGCCCGCGACAGCCCGGGACCGCCCGGGACCGCCCGGGACCGCCCGGGACCGCCCCGGACCGCCCGGGACCGCCCCGGACCGCCCGGGACCGCCCGGGACCGCGCGGGACCGCCCGGGACTGCCCGGGACCGCCCGGGACCGCCCTGGACCGCCCGGGACCGCCATGGAACGCCCCGGACCGCCCAGGACCGGCCCGGACCGCCCGGGACCGCCCCGGACCGCCCGGGACCGCCCCGGACTGCCCGGGACCGCCCGGGACCGCCCGAAACCGCCGCGGACCGCCCGGGACCGCCCGGGACCGCCCCGGACTGCCCGGGACCGCCCGGGACCGCCCCGGACCGCCCCGGACCGCCCCGGACCGCCCGGGACCGCCCGGGACCGCCCGGGACCGCCCGGGACCGCCCAGGACCGCCCCGGACCGCCCGGGACCGCCCCGGACCGCCCGGGACCGCCCCGGACCGCCCGGGACCGCACGGGACTGCCCGGGACTGCCCGGGACCGCCTGGGACCGCCCGGGACCGCCCTGGACTGCCAGGGACCGCCCTGGAACGCCACAGACCGCTCAGGACCGGCCCGGACCGCCCGGGACCGCCCCAGACCGCCCGGGACCGCCCCGGACTGCCCGGGACCGCCCGGGACCGCCCGGGACCGCCCGGGACCGCCCCGGCCCGCCTGGGACCGCCCAGGACCACCCCGGACCGCCCTGGACCGCCCGGGACCGCCCGGGACCGCCCGGGACCGCCCGGGACCGCCCAGGACCGCCCGGGACCGCCCCGGACCGCACGGGAGCGCCCGAGACCGCCCGGGACCGCCCGGGACCGCCCGGGACCGCCCAGGACCGCCCGGGACCGCCCCGGACCGCCCGGGACCGCCCCGGACCGCCCGGGACCGCCCCGGACCGCCCCGGAATGCCAGGGACCGCCCGGGACCGCCCGGGACCGCCCCGGCCCGCCTGGGACCGCCCAGGACCACCCCGGACCGCCCCGGACCGCCCGGGACCGCCCGGGACCGCCCGGGACCGCCCAGGACCGCCCGGGACCGCCCCGGACCGCACGGGAGCGCCCGAGACTGCCCGGGACCGCCCGGGACCGCCCGGGACCGCCCAGGACCGCCCGGGACCGCCCCGGACCGCCCGGGACCGCCCCGGACCGCCCGGGACCGCCCCGGACCGCCCCGGACCGCCAGGGACCGCCCGGGACCGCCCGGGACCGCCCGGGACCGCCCGGGACCGCCCGGGACGGCCCGGGACCGCCCCGGACCGCCAGGGACCGCCCGGGACCGCCCCGGACCGCCCGGGACCGCCCGAGACCGCCCGGAACCACGTGGGACCGCCCGGGACTGCCCGCGACCGCCCGGGACTGCCCCGGACCGCCCCAGACCGCCCGCAACTGCCCGGGACCGCCTGGGACCGCCCAAGACCGCCCCGGACGGCCCAGGACCGCCCGGGACCGCCCGGGACCGCCCCGGACCGCCCCGGATCGCCCGGGACCGCCCCGGACCGCCCGGGACCGCCCCGGACCGCCCGGGACCGCCCGGGACCGCCCGGGACCGCCCCGGACCGCCCGGGACCGCCCGGGACCGCCCCGGACTGCCCGGGACCGCCCGGGACCGCCCGGGACCGCCCGGGACCGCCCGGGACCGCCCCGGACTGCCGGGACCGCCCGGGACCGCCCGGGACCGCCACGGACCGCCCGGGTCCGCCCGGGACCGCCCCGGACTGCCCGGGACCGCCCGGGACCGCCCCGGACCGCCCCGGACCGCTCAGGACCGCCCCGGCCCGCCCGGGACCGCACGGGACCGCCCGGGACCGCCCGGGACCGCCCCGGACCGCCCGGGACCGCCCAGGACCGCCCGGGACCGCCCGGGACCGCCCGGGACCGCCCGGGACCGCCCTGGACCGCCCGGGACTGCCCGGAACCGCCCGGGACCGCCCGGGACCGCCGGGACCGCCCGGGACCGCCCGGGACCGCCCGGGACCGCACTGGACAGCCGGAACCACCCGGGACCGCCCGGGACCACCCCGGACCGCCCCGGACCGCCCGGGACCGCCCGGGACCGCCCGGAACTGCCCGGGACCGCCCCGGACCGCCCCGGACCGCCCGGGACCGCCCGGGACCGCCCGGGACCGCCCCGGACCGCCCGGGACCGCGCCGGACCGCCCGGGACCACCCGGGACCGCCCGGGACCGCCCGGGACCGCCCGGGACCGCCCGGGACCGCCCTGGAACGCCCGGGACCGCCCGGGACCGCCCGGTACCGTCTGGGACCGCCCGGGACCACACGGGACCGCCCGGGACCGCCCCGGACCGCCTGGGACCGCCCGGCACCGCCCCAGACCGCCCGGGACCGCCCGGGACCGCCACGGACCACCCGGGATCGCCCGGGACCGCCCGGGACCGCCCGGGACCGCCCGGGACCGCCCAGGACCGCCTGGGACCGCCCGGGACCGCGCCGGACCGCCCGGGACCGCCCGGGACCGCCCGGGACCGCCCAGGACCGCCCGGGACCGCCCGGGACCGCCCCGGACCGCCCGGGACGGCCCGCGACAGCCCGGGACCGCCCGGGACCGCCCGGGACCGCCCGGGACCGCCCCGGACCGCCCGGGACCGCCCCGGACCGCCCGGGACCGCCCGGGACCGCGCGGGACCGCCCGGGACTGCCCGGGACCGCCCGGGACCGCCCTGGACCGCCCGGGACCGCCCTGGAACGCCCCGGCCCGCCCAGGACCGGCCCGGACCGCCCGGGACCGCCCCGGACCGCCCGGGACCACCCCGGACTGCCCGGTACCGCCCGGGACCGCCCGAAACCGCCGCGGACCGCCCGGGACCGCCCGGGACCGCCCCGGACTGCCCGGGACCGCCCGGGACCGCCCCGGACCGCCCCGGACCGCCCCGGACCGCCCCGGACCGCCCGGGACCTCCCGGGACCGCCCGGGACCGCCCGGGACCGCCCAGGACCGCCCCGGACCGCCCGGGACCGCACGGGACTGCCCGGGACTGCCCGGGACCGCCTGGGACCGCCCGGGACCGCCCTGGACTGCCAGGGACCGCCCTGGAACGCCACAGACCGCTCAGGACCGGCCCGGACCGCCCGGGACCGCCCCGGACCGCCCCGGACTGCCCGGGACCGCCCGGGACCGACCGGGACGGCCCCGGACCGCCCGGGACCGCCCCAGACTGCCCGGGACCGCCCGGGACCGCCCGGGACCGCCCCGGCCCGCCTTGGACTGCCCAGGACCACCCCGGACCGCCCTGGACCGCCCGGGACCGCCCGGGACCGCCCGGGACCGCCCGGGACCGCCCAGGACCGCCCGGGACCGCCTCGGACTGCCCGGGACCGCCCGGGACCGCCCCGGACTGCCCGGGACCGCCCGGGACCGCCCCGGACCGCCCCGGACCGCCCCGGACCGCCCGGGACCGCCCGGGACCGCCCGGGACCGCCCGGGACCGCCCAGGACCGCCCCGGACCGCCCGGGACCGCCCCGGACCGCCCGGGACCGCCCCGGACCGCCCGGGACCGCACGGGACTGCCCGGGACTGCCCGGGACCGCCTGGGACCGCCCGGGACCGCCCTGGACTGCCAGGGACCGCCCTGGAACGCCACAGACCGCTCAGGACCGGCCCGGACCGCCCGGGACCGCCCCAGACCGCCCGGGACCGCCCCGGACTGCCCGGGACCGCCCGGGACCGCCCGGGACCGCCCGGGACCGCCCCGGCCCGCCTGGGACCGCCCAGGACCACCCCGGACCGCCCTGGACCGCCCGGGACCGCCCGGGACCGCCCGGGACCGCCCGGGACCGCCCAGGACCGCCCGGGACCGCCCCGGACCGCACGGGAGCGCCCGAGACCGCCCGGGACCGCCCGGGACCGCCCGGGACCGCCCAGGACCGCCCGGGACCGCCCCGGACCGCCCGGGACCGCCCCGGACCGCCCGGGACCGCCCCGGACCGCCCCGGAATGCCAGGGACCGCCCGGGACCGCCCGGGACCGCCCCGGCCCGCCTGGGACCGCCCAGGACCACCCCGGACCGCCCCGGACCGCCCGGGACCGCCCGGGACCGCCCGGGACCGCCCAGGACCGCCCGGGACCGCCCCGGACCGCACGGGAGCGCCCGAGACTGCCCGGGACCGCCCGGGACCGCCCGGGACCGCCCAGGACCGCCCGGGACCGCCCCGGACCGCCCGGGACCGCCCCGGACCGCCCGGGACCGCCCCGGACCGCCCCGGACCGCCAGGGACCGCCCGGGACCGCCCGGGACCGCCCGGGACCGCCCGGGACCGCCCGGGACGGCCCGGGACCGCCCCGGACCGCCAGGGACCGCCCGGGACCGCCCCGGACCGCCCGGGACCGCCCGAGACCGCCCGGAACCACGTGGGACCGCCCGGGACTGCCCGCGACCGCCCGGGACTGCCCCGGACCGCCCCAGACCGCCCGCAACTGCCCGGGACCGCCTGGGACCGCCCAAGACCGCCCCGGACG
The DNA here is from genome assembly GCF_048934315.1 of Petromyzon marinus. NCBI lineage: Eukaryota > Metazoa > Chordata > Hyperoartia > Petromyzontiformes > Petromyzontidae > Petromyzon > Petromyzon marinus. The sequence continues at coordinate 33,047 of NW_027422913.1, read as the reverse complement.
GCCCAGGACCGCCCGGGACCGCCCGGGACCGCCCCGGACCGCCCCGGATCGCCCGGGACCGCCCCGGACCGCCCGGGACCGCCCCGGACCGCCCGGGACCGCCCGGGACCGCCCGGGACCGCCCCGGACCGCCCGGGACCGCCCGGGACCGCCCCGGACCGCCCAGGACCGCCCGGGACCGCCCGGGACCGCCCGGGACCGCCCGGGACCGCCCCGGACTGCCGGGACCGCCCGGGACCGCCCGGGACCGCCACGGACCGCCCGGGTCCGCCCGGGACCGCCCCGGACTGCCCGGGACCGCCCGGGACCGCCCCGGACCGCCCCGGACCGCCCAGGACCGCCCCGGACCGCCCGGGACCGCACGGGACCGCCCGGGACCGCCCGGGACCGCCCCGGACCGCCCGGGACCGCCCAGGACCGCCCGGGACCGCCCGGGACCGCCCGGGACCGCCCGGGACCGCCCTGGACCGCCCGGGACTGCCCGGAACCGCCCGGGACCGCCCGGGACCGCCGGGACCGCCCGGGACCGCCCGGGACCGCCCGGGACCGCACTGGACAGCCGGAACCACCCGGGACCGCCCGGGACCACCCCGGACCGCCCCGGACCGCCCGGGACCGCCCGGGACCGCCCGGAACTGCCCGGGACCGCCCCGGACCGCCCCGGACCGCCCGGGACCGCCCGGGACCGCCCGGGACCGCCCCGGACCGCCCGGGACCGCGCCGGACCGCCCGGGACCACCCGGGACCGCCCGGGACCGCCCGGGACCGCCCGGGACCGCCCGGGACCGCCCTGGAACGCCCGGGACCGCCCGGGACCGCCCGGTACCGTCTGGGACCGCCCGGGACCACACGGGACCGCCCGGGACCGCCCCGGACCGCCTGGGACCGCCCGGCACCGCCCCAGACCGCCCGGGACCGCCCGGGACCGCCACGGACCACCCGGGATCGCCCGGGACCGCCCGGGACCGCCCGGGACCGCCCGGGACCGCCCAGGACCGCCTGGGACCGCCCGGGACCGCGCCGGACCGCCCGGGACCGCCCGGGACCGCCCGGGACCGCCCAGGACCGCCCGGGACCGCCCGGGACCGCCCCGGACCGCCCGGGACGGCCCGCGACAGCCCGGGACCGCCCGGGACCGCCCGGGACCGCCCGGGACCGCCCCGGACCGCCCGGGACCGCCCGGACCGCCCGGGACCGCCCGGGACCGCGCGGGACCGCCCGGGACTGCCCGGGACCGCCCGGGACCGCCCCTGGACCGCCCGGGACCGCCCTGGAACGCCCCGGCCCGCCCAGGACCGGCCCGGACCGCCCGGGACCGCCCCGGACCGACCGGGACCACCCCGGACTGCCCGGGACCGCCCGGGACCGCCCGAAACCGCCGCGGACCGCCCGGGACCGCCCGGGACCGCCCCGGACTGCCCGGGACCGCCCGGGACCGCCCCGGACCGCCCCGGACCGCCCCGGACCGCCCCGGACCGCCCGGGACCTCCCGGGACCGCCCGGGACCGCCCGGGACCGCCCAGGACCGCCCCGGACCGCCCGGGACCGCCCCGGACCGCCCGGGACCGCCCCGGACCGCCCGGGACCGCACGGGACTGCCCGGGACTGCCCGGGACCGCCTGGGACCGCCCGGGACCGCCCTGGACTGCCAGGGCCCGCCCTGGAAACGCCACAGACCGCTCAGGACCGGCCCGGACCGCCCGGGACCGCCCCGGACCGCCCCGGACTGCCCGGGACCGCCCGGGACCGACCGGGACGGCCCCGGACCGCCCGGGACCGCCCCAGACTGCCCGGGACCGCCCGGGACCGCCCGGGACCGCCCCGGCCCGCCTTGGACTGCCCAGGACCACCCCGGACCGCCCTGGACCGCCCGGGACCGCCCGGGACCGCCCGGGACCGCCCGGGACCGCCCAGGACCGCCCGGGACCGCCCCGGACCGCCCGGGAGCGCCCGAGACCGCCCGGACCGCCCGGGACCGCCCGGGACCGCCCAGGACCGCCCGGGACCGCCCCGGACCGTCCGGGACCACCCCGGACCGCCCGGGACCGCCCCGGACCGCCCCGGTACGCCAGGGACCGCCCGGGACCGCCCGGGACCGCCCCGGCCCGCCTGGGACCGCCCAGGACCACCCCGGACCGCCCCGGACCGCCCGGGACCGCCCGGGACCGCCCGGGACCGCCCAGGACCGCCCGGGACCGCCCGGGACCGCACGGGAGCGCCCGAGACCGCCCGGGACCGCCCGGGACCGCCCGGGACCGCCCAGGACCGCCCGGGACCGCCCCGGACCGCCCGGGACCGCCCCGGACCGCCCGGGACCGCCCCGGACCGCCCCGGACCGCCAGGGACCGCCCGGGACCGCCCGGGACCGCCCGGGACTGCCCGGGACCGCCCGGGACGGCCCGGGACCGCCCCGGACCGCCAGGGACCGCCCGGCACCGCCCCGGACCGCCCGGGACCGCCCGAGACCGCCCGGGACCACCCGGGACCGCCCGGGACTGCCCGCGACCGCCCGGGACTGCCCCGGACCGCCCCAGACCGCCCGCGACCGCCCGGGACCGCCTGGGACCGCCCAAGACCGCCCGGACCGCCCAGGACCGCCCCGGACCGCCCGGGCCCGCCCGGTACCACCCCGGACCGCCGGGGACCGCCCGGGACCGCCCTGGACCGCCTCGGACCGCCCGGGACCGCCCCGGACCGCCCGGGACCGCACGGGACTGCCCGGGACTGCCCGGGACCGCCCGGGACCGCCCGGGACCGCCCTGGACTGCCAGGGACCGCCCTGGAACGCCACAGAACGCTCAGGACCGGCCCGGACCGCCCGGGACCGCCCCGGACCGCCCGGGACCGCCCCGGACTGCCCAGGACCGCCCGGGACCGCCCGGGACCGCCCCGGACCGCCCGGGACCGCCCCAGACTGCCCGGGACCGCCCGGGACCGCCCGGGACCGCCCCGGCCCGCCTGGGACCGCCCAGGACCACCCCGACCGCCCTGGACCGCCCGGGACCGCCCGGGACCGCCCGGGACCGCCCGGGACCGCCCAGGACCGCCCGGGACCGCCCCGGACCGCCCGGGAGCGCCCGAGACCGCCCGGGACCGCCCGGGACCGCCCGGGACCGCCCAGGACCGCCCGGGACCGCCCCGGACCGCCCGGGACCGCCCCGGACCGCCCGGGACCGCCCCGGACCGCCCCGGAACGCCAGGGCCGCCCGGGACCGCCCGGGACCGCCCCGGACCGCCTGGGACCGCCCAGACCACCCCGGACCGCCCCGGACCGCCCGGGACCGCCCGGGACCGCCCAGGACCGCCCAGGACCGCCCGGGACCGCCCCGGACCGGACGGGAGCGCCCGAGACCGCCCGGGACCGCCCGGGACCGCCCGGGACCGCCCGGGACCGCCCGGGACCGCCCCGGACCGCCCGGGACCGCCCCGGACCGCCCAGGACCGCCCCGGACCGCCCCGGACCGCCAGGGACCGCCCGGGACCGCCCGGGACCGCCCGGGACCGCCCGGGACCGCCCGGGACGGGCCCGGGACCGCCCCGGACCGCCAGGGACCGCCCGGGACCGCCGCGGACCGCCCGGGACCGCCCGAGACCGCCCGGGACCACCCGGGACCGCCCGGGACTGCCCGCGACCGCCCGGGACTGCCCCGGACCGCCCCAGACCGCCCGCGACCGCCCGGGACCGCCTGGGACCGCCCAAGACCGCCCCGGACCGCCCAGGACCGCCCCAGACCGCCCGGGCCCGCCCGGTACCACCCCGGACGGCCCGGGACCGCCCGGGACCGCCCTGTACCGCCTCGGACCGCCCGGGACCGCCCGGGACCGCCCGGGACCGCCCCGGATCGCCCGGGACCGCCCCGGACCGCCCGGGACCGCCCCGGACCGCCCGGGACCGCCCGGGACCGCCCGGGACCGCCCCGGACCGCCCGGGACCGCCCGGGACCGCCCCGGACTGCCCGGGACCGCCCGGGACCGCCCGGGACCGCCCAGGACTGCCCCGGACTGCCGGGACCGCCCGGGACCGCCCGGGACCGCCACGGACCGCCCGGGTCCGCCCGGGACCGCCCCGGACTGCCCGGGACCGCCCGGGACCGCCCCGGACCGTCCCGGACCGCCCAGGACCGCCCCGGACCGCCCGGGACCGCACGGGACCGCCCGGGACCGCCCGGGACCGCCCCGGACCGCCCGGGAGCGCCCGGGACCGCCCGGGACCGCCCGGGACCGCCCGGGACCGCCCGGGACCGCCCGGGACCGCTCTGGACCGCCTGGGACTGCCCGGAACCGCCCGGGACCGCCCGGGACCGCCGGGACCGCCCGGGACCGCCCGGGACCGCCCGGGACCGCACTGGACAGCCGGGACCACCCGGGACCGCCCGGGACCACCCCGGACCGCCCCGGACCGCCCGGGACCGCCCGGGACCGCCCGGAACTGCCCGGGACCGCCCCGGACCGCCCCGGACCGCCCGGGACCGCCCGGGACCGCCTGGGACCGCCCCGGACCGCCCGGGACCGCGCCGGACCGCCCGGGACCGCCCGGGACGGCTCGGGACCGCCCGGGACCGCCCGGGACCGCCCTGGAACGCCCGGGACCGCCCGGGACCGCCCGGTCCCGTCTGGGACCGCCCGGGACCACACGGGACCGCCCAGGACCGCCCCGGACCGCCCGGGATCGCCCGGGACCGCCCGGGACCGCCCGGGACCGCCCGGGACCGCCCAGGACCGCCTGGGACCGCCCGGGACCGCACCGGACCGCCCGGGACCGCCCGGGACCGCCCGGGACCGCCCAGGACCGCCCGGGACCGCCCGGGACCGCCCCAGACCGCCCGGGACCGCCCGCGACAGCCCGGACCGCCCGGGACCGCCCGGGACTGCCCGGGACCGCCCCGGACCGCCCGTGACCGCCCCGGAACCGCCCGGGACCGCCCGGGACCGCGCGGGACCGCCCGGGACTGCCCGGGACCGCCCGGGACCGCCCTGGACTGCCCGGGACCGCCCTGGAACGCCCCGGACCGCCCAGGACCGGCCCGGACCGCCCGGGACTGCCCCGGACCGCCCGGGACCGCCCCGGACTGCCCGGGACCGCCCGGGACCGCCCGAAACCGCCGCGGACCGCCCGGGACCGCCCGGGACCGCCCCGGACTGCCCGGGACCGCCCGGGACCGCCCCGGACCGCCCCGGACCGCCCCAGACCGCCCGGGACCGCCCGGGACCGCCCGGGACCGCCCGGGACCGCCCAGGACCGCCCCGGACCGCCCGGGACCGCCCCGGACCGCCCGGGACCGCCCCGGACCGCCCGGGACCGCACGGGACCGCCCGGGACTGCCCGGGACCGCCCCGGACCGCCCGGGACCGCCCCAGACTGCCCGGGACTGCCCGGGACCGCCCGGGACCGCCCCGGCCCGCCTGGGACCGCCCAGGACCACCCCGGACCGCCCTGGACCGCCCGGGACCGCCCGGAACCGCCCGGGACCGCCCGGGACCGCCCAGGACCGCCCGGGACCGCCCCGGACCGCCCGGGAGCGCCCGAGACCGCCCGGGACCGCCCGGGACCGCCGGGACCGCCCAGGACCGCCCGGGACCGCCCCGGACCGCCCGGGACCGCCCCGAACCGCCCGGGACCGCCCCGGACCACCCCCGGAACGCCAGGGACCGCCCGGGACCGCCCGGGACCGCCCCGGCCCGCCTGGGACCGCCAGGACCACCCCGGACCGCCCCGGACCGCCCGGGACCGCTCGGGACCGCCCGGGACCGCCCAGGACCGCCCGGGACCGCCCCGGACCGCACGGGAGCGCCCGAGACCGCCCGGGACCGCCCGGGACCGCCCGGGACCGCCCAGGACCGCCCGGGACCGCCCGGGACCGCCCGGGACCGCCCCGGACCGCCCGGGACCGCCCCTGGACCGCCCCGGACCGCCAGGGACCGCCCGGGACCGTCCGGGACCGCCCGGGACCGCCCGGGACCGCCCGGGACGGCCCGGGACCGCCCCGGACCGCCAGGGACCGCCCGGGACCGCCCCGGACCGCCCGGTACCGCCCGAGACCGCCCGGGACCACCCGGGACCGCCCGGACTGCCCGCGACCGCCCGGGACTGCCCCGGACCGCCCCAGACCGCCCGCGACCGCCCGGGACCGCCTGGGACCGCCCAAGACCGCCCCGGACCGCCCAGGACCGCCCCGGACCGCCCGGGCCCGCCCGGTACCACCCCGGACCGCCCGGACCGCCCGGGACCGCCCTGGACCGCCTCGGACCGCCCGGGACCGCCCGGGACCGCCCGGGACCGCCCCGGATCGCCCGGGACCGCCCCGGACCGCCCGGGACCGCCCCGGACCGCCCGGGACCACCCGGGACCGCCCGGGACCGCCCCGGACCGCCTGGGACCGCCCGAGACCGCCCCGGACTGCCCGGGACCGCCCGGGACCGCCCGGGACCGCCCCGGCCCGCCTGGGACCGCCCAGGACTGCCCCGGACCGCCCGGACCGCCCGGGACCGCCCGGGACCGCCCTGGAACGCCCCGGACCGCCCAGGACCGGCCCGGACCGCCCGGGACCGCCCCGGACCGCCCGGGACCGCCCCGGACTGCCCGGGACCGCCCGGGACCGCCCGAAACCGCCGCGGACCGCCCGGGACCGCCCGGGACCGCCCCGGACTGCCCGGGACCGCCCGGGACCGCCCCGGACCGCCCCGGACCGCCCCGGACCGCCGGGACCGCCCGGGACCGCCCGGGACCGCCCAGGACCGCCCCGGACCGCCCGGGACCGCCCCGGGACCGCCCGGGACCGCCCCGGACCGCCCGGGACCGCACGGGACTGCCCGGGACTGCCCGGGACTGCCCGGGACCGCCCGGGACCGCCCTGGACTGCCAGGGACCGCCCTGGAACGCCACAGACCGCTCAGGACCGGCCCGGACCGCCCGGGACCGCCCCGGACCGCCCGGGACCGCCCCGGACTGCCCGGGACCGCCCGGGACCGCCCGGGACCGCCCCGGACCGCCCGGGACCGCCCCAGACTGCCCAGGACCACCCCGGACCGCCCTGGACCGCCCAGGACCGCCCGGGACCGCCCGGGACCGCCCGGGACCGCCCAGGACCGCCCGGGACCGCCCCGGACCGCCCGGGAGCGCCCGAGACCGCCCGGGACCGCCCGGGACCGCCCGGGACCGCCCCGGACCGCCCGGGACCGCCCCGGACCGCCCGGGACCGCCCCGGACCGCCCGGGACCGCCCCGGACCGCCCCGAAACGCCAGGGACCGCCCGGGACCGCCGGGACCGCCCCGGCCCGCCCGGGACGCCCAGGACCACCCCGGACCGCCCCGGACCGCCCGGGACCGCCCAGGACCGCCCGGGACCGCCCAGGACGCCCGGGACCGCCCCGGACCGCCCGGGAGCGCCCGAGACCGCCCGGGACCGCCCGGGACCGCCCGGGACCGCCCCGGGACCGCCCAGGGCCGCCCGGGACCGCCCCGGACCGCCGGGACCGCCCCGGACCGCCCGGGACCGCCCCAGACCGCCCCGGACCGCCAGGGACCGCCCGGGACCGCCCGGGACCGCCCGGGACCGCCCGGGACCGCCCGGGACGGCCCGGGACCGCCCCGGACCGCCAGGGACCGCCCGGGACCGCCCCGGACCGCCCGGGACCGCCCGAGACCGCCCGGGACCACCCGGGACCGCCCGGGACTGCCCGCGACTGCCCGGGACTGCCCCGGACCGCCCCAGACCGCCCGCGACCGCCCGGGACCGCCTGGGACCGCCCAAGACGCCCCGGACCGCCCAGGACCGCCCCGGACCGCCCGGGCCCGCCCGGTACCACCCTGGACCGCCCGGGACCGCCCAGGACCGCCCCGGACCGCCTCGGACCGCCCGGGACCGCCCGGGACCGCCCGGGACCACCCCGGATCGCCCGGGACCGCCCCGGCCCGCCCGGGACCGCCCCGGACCGCCCGGGACCGCCAGGGACCGCCCGGGACCGCCCCGGACCGCCCGGGACCGCCCGGGACCGCCCCGGACTGCCCGGGACCGCCCGGGACCGCCCGGGACCGCCCCGGCCCGCCTGGGACCGCCCAGGACTGCCCCGGACCGCCCCGGACCGCCCGGGACCGCCCGGGACCGCCCGGGACCGCCCGGGACCGCCCACGACCGCCGGGACCGCCCCGGACCGCCCGGGACCGCCCAGGACCGCCCAGGACCGCCCGGACCGCCCGGGACCGCCCGGGACCGCCCCTGACTGCCCGGGACCGCCCGGGATCGCCCGGGACCGCCCCGGACCGCCCGGGACGCCCGGGACCGCCCGGGACCGCCCGGGACCGCCCAGGACCGCCCGGGACCGGCCCGGGACCGCCCGGGACCGCCCGGGACCGCCCGGGACTGCCCGGGACCGCCCCGGACTGCCGGGACCGCCCGGGACCGCCCGGGACCGCCCCGGACCGCCCGGGTCCGCCCGGGACCGCCCCGGACTGCCCGGGACCGCCCGGGACCGCCCCGGACCGCCCCGGACCGCCCAGGACCGCCCCGGACCGCCCGGGACCGCACGGACCGCCCGGGACCGCCCGGGACCGCCCGGGACCGCCAGGACCGCCCGGGACCGCCCGGGACCGCCTGGGACCGCCCTGGACAGCCGGGACCGCCCGGGGACCGCCCGGGACCACCCCGGACCGTCCCGGACCGCCCGGGACCGCCCGGGACCGCCCGGAACTGCCCGGGACCGCCCCGGACCGCCCGGACCGCCCGGGACCGCCCGGGACCGCCCGGGACCGCCCCGGACCGCCAGGGACCACGCCGGACCGCCCGGGACCGCCCGGGACCCCCCGGGACCGCCCGGGATCGCCCGGGACTGCCCTGGAACGCCCGGGACCGCCCGGGACCGCCCGGTACCGTCTGGGACCGCCCGGGACCACACGGGACCGCCTGGGACCGCCCCGGACCGCCTGGGACCGCCCGGGACCGCCCAGACCGCCCGGGACCGCCCGGGACCGCCACGGACCACCGGGGATCGCCCGGGACCGCCCGGGACCGCCCGGGACCGCCCGGGACCGCCCAGGACCGCCTGGGACCGCCCGGGACCGCGCCTGACCGCCCGGGACCGCCCGGGACCGCCCGGGACCGCCCAGGACCGCCCGGGACCGCCCGGGACCGCCCCGGACCGCCCCGGACCGCCCGGGACCGCACGGGACCGCCCGGGACCGCCCGGGACCGCCCCGGACCGCCCGGGAGCGCCCGGGACCGCCCGGGACCGCCCGGGACCGCCCGGGACCGCCCGGGACCGCCCAGGGCCGCCCGGGACCGCCCCGACCGCCCGGGACCGCCCCGGACCGCCCGGGACCGCCCCAGACCGCCCCGGACCGCCAGGGACCGCCCGGGACCGCCCGGGACCGCCCGGGACCGCCCGGGACCGCCCGGGACGGCCCGGGACCGCCCCGGACCGCCAGGGACCGCCCGGGACCGCCCCGGACCGCCCGGGACCGCCCGAGACCGCCCGGGACCACCCGGGACCGCCCGGGACTGCCCGCGACTGCCCGGGACTGCCCCGGACCGCCCCAGACCGCCCGCGACCGCCCGGACCGCCTGGGACCGCCCAAGACCGCCCCGGACCGCCCAGGACCGCCCCGGGACCGCCCGGGCCCGCCCGGTACCACCCCGGACCGCCCGGGACCGCCCAGGATCGCCCCGGACCGCCTCGGACCGCCAGGGACCGCCCGGGACCGCCCGGGACCACCCCGGATCGCCCGGGACCGCCCCGGACCGCCCGGGACCGCCCCGGACCGCCCGGGACCGCCAGGGACCGCCCGGGACCGCCCCGGACCGCCCGGGACCGCCCGGGACCGCCCCGGACTGCCCGGGACCGCCCGGGACCGCCCGGGGACCGCCCCCGGCCCGCCTGGGACCGCCCAGGACTGCCCCGGACCACCCCGGACCGCCCGGGACCGCCCGGGACCGCCCGGGACCGCCCGGGACCGCCCACGACCGCCCTGGACCGCCCGGACCGCCCGGGACCGCCCAGGACCGCCCAGGACCGCCCCGGACCGCCCGGGACCGCCCGGGACCGCCCCGGACTGCCCGGGACCGCCCGGGACCGCCCGGGACCGCCCCGGACCGCCCGGGACCGCCCGGGACCGCCCGGGACCGCCCGGGACCGCCCAGGACCGCCCCGGACCGCCCGGGCCCGCCCGGTACCACCCCGGACCGCCCGGGACCGCCCAGGACCGCCCCGGACCGCCTCGGACCGCCCGGGACCGCCCGGGACCGCCCGGGACCACCCCGGATCGCCCGGGACCGCCCCGGCCCGCCCGGGACCGCCCCGGACCGCCCGGGACCGCCAGGGACCGCCCGGGACCGCCCCGGACCGCCCGGGACCGCCCGGGACCGCCCCGGACTGCCCGGGATTGCCCGGGACCGCCCGGGACCGCCCGGCCCGCCTGGGACCGCCCAGGACTGCCCCGGACCGCCCCGGACCGCCCGGGACCGCCCGGGACCGCCCGGGACGCCCGCCGGGACCGCCCGGACCGCCCGGGACCGCCCAGGACCGCCCAGGACCGCCCCGGACCGCCCGGGACCGCCCGGGACCGCCCCTGACTGCCCGGGACCGCCCGGGACCGCCCGGGACCGCCCCGGACCGCCCGGGACCGCCCGGGACCGCCCGGGACCGCCCGGGACCGCCCAGGACCGCCCGGGACCGCCCGGGACCGCCCGGGACCGCCCGGGACCGCCCGGGACTGCCCGGGACCGCCCGGGACCGCCCGGGACCGCCCCGGGACTGCCGGGACCGCCCGGGACCGCCCGGGACCGCCCCGGACCGCCCGGGTCCGCCCGGGACCGCCCCGGACTGCCCGGGACCGCCCGGGACCGCCCCGGACCGCCCCGGACCGCCCAGGACCGCCCCGACCGCCCGGGACCGCACGGGACCGCCCGGGACCGCCCGGGACCGCCCCGGACCGCCCGGGAGCGCCCGGGACCGCCCGGGACCGCCCGGGACCGCCCAGGACCGCCCGGGACCGCCCGGGACCGCCCGGGACCGCCCGGGACCGCCCGGGACCGCCAGGACCGCCCGGGACCGCCCGGGACCGCCTGGGACCGCCCTGGACAGCCGGGACCGCCCGGGACCGCCCGGGACCACCCCGGACCGTCCCGGACCGCCCGGGACCGCCCGGGACCGCCCGGAACTGCCCGGGACCGCCCCGGACCGCCCCGGACCGCCCGGACCGCCCGGGACCGCCCGGGACCGCCCGGACCGCCAGGGACCACGCCGGACCGCCCGGGACCGCCCGGGACCCCCCGGGACCGCCCGGGATCGCCCGGGACTGCCCTGGAACGCCCGGGACCGCCCGGGACCGCCCGGTACCGTCTGGGACCGCCCGGGACCACACGGGACCGCCTGGGACCGCCCCGGACCGCCTGGGACCGCCCGGGACCGCCCCAGACCGCCCGGGACCGCCCGGGACCGCCACGGACCACCGGGGATCGCCGGGACCGCCCGGGACCGCCCGGGACCGCCCGGGACCGCCCAGGACCGCCTGGGACCGCCCGGGACCGCGCCTGACCGCCCGGGACCGCCCGGGACCGCCCGGGACCGCCCAGGACCGCCCGGGACCGCCCGGGACCGCCCCGGACCGCCCCGGACCGCCCGGGACCGCACGGGACCGCCCGGGACCGCCCGGGACCGCCCCGGACCGCCCGGGACCGCCCGGGACCGCCCGGGACCGCCCGGGACCGCCCAGGGCCGCCCGGGACCGCCCCGGACCGCCCGGACCGCCCCGGACCGCCCGGGACCGCCCCAGACCGCCCCGGACCGCCAGGGACCGCCCGGGACCGCCCGGGGACCGCCCGGGACCGCCCGGGACCGCCCGGGACGGCCCGGGACCGCCCCGGACCGCCAGGGACCGCCCGGGACCGCCCCGGACCGCCCGGGACCGCCCGAGACCGCCCGGGACCACCCGGGACCGCCCGGGACTGCCCGCGACTGCCCGGGACTGCCCCGGACCGCCCCAGACCGCCCGCGACCGCCCGGGACCGCCTGGGACCGCCCAAGACCGCCCCGACCGCCCAGGACCGCCCCGGACCGCCCGGGCCCGCCCGGTACCACCCCGGACCGCCCGGGACCGCCCAGGATCGCCCCGGACCGCCTCGGACCGCCCGGGACCGCCCGGGACCGCCCGGGACCACCCCGGATCGCCCGGGACCGCCCCGGACCGCCCGGGACCGCCCCGGACCGCCCGGGACCGCCAGGGACCGCCCGGGACCGCCCCGGACCGCCCGGGACCGCCCGGGACCGCCCCGGACTGCCCGGGACCGCCCGGGACCGCCCGGGACCGCCCCGGCCCGCCTGGGACCGCCCAGGACTGCCCCGGACCACCCCGGACCGCCCGGGACCGCCCGGGACCGCCCGGGACCGCCCGGGACCGCCCACGACCTCCCGGGACCGCCCCGGACCGCCCGGGACCGCCCAGGACCGCCCAGGACCGCCCCGGACCGCCCGGACCGCCCGGGACCGCCCCGGACTGCCCGGGACCGCCCGGGACCGCCCGGGACCGCCCCGGACCGCCCGGACCGCCCGGGACCGCCCGGGACCGCCCGGGACCGCCCAGGACCGCCCGGGACCGCCCGGGACCGCCCGGGACCGCCCGGGACCGCCCGGGACCGCCCGGGACTGCCCGGGACCGCCCGGGACCGCCCGGGACCGCCCCGGACTGCCGGGCCGCCCGGGACCGCCCGGACCGCCCCGGCCGCCCGGGTCCGCCCGGGACCGCCCCGGACTGCCGGGACCGCCCGGGACCGCCCCGGACCGCCCCGGACGCCCAGGACCGCCCCGGACCCCGGGACCGCACGGGACCGCCCGGGACCGCCCGGGACCGCCCAGACCGCCCGGGAGCGCCCGGGACCGCCCGGGACCGCCCGGGACCGCCCAGGACCGCCCGGGACCGCCCGGGACCGCCCGGGACCGCCCGGGACCGCTCGGGACCGCCAGGACCGCCCGGGACCGCCCGGGACCGCCTGGGACCGCCCCTGGAAAGCCGGGACCGCCCGGGACCGCCCGGGACCACCCCGGACCGTCCCGGACCGCCCGGGACCGCCCGGGACCGCCCGGAACTGCCCGGGACCGCCCCGGACCGCCCCGGACCGCCCGGGACCGCCCGGGACCGCCCGGGACCGCCCCGGACCGCCAGGGACCACGCCGGACCGCCCGGGACCGCCCGGACCCCCCGGGACCGCCCGGGACCGCCCGGGACTGCCCTGGAACGCCCGGGACCGCCCGGGACCGCCCGGTACCGTCTGGGACCGCCCGGGACCACACGGGACCGCCTGGGACCGCCCCGGACCGCCTGGGACCGCCCGGGACCGCCCCAGACCGCCCGGGACCGCCCGGGACCGCCACGGACCACCCGGGATCGCCCGGGACCGCCCGGGACCGCCCGGGACCGCCCGGGACCGCCCAGGACCGCCTGGGACCGCCCGGGACCGCGCCTGACCGCCCGGGACCGCCCGGGACCGCCCGGGACCGCCCAGGACCGCCCGGGACCGCCCGGGACCGCCCCGGACCGCCCCGGACCGCCCGGGACCGCACGGGACCGCCCGGGACCGCCCGGGACCGCCCCGGACCGCCCGGGAGCGCCCGGACCGCCCGGGACCGCCCGGGACCGCCCGGGACCGCCCAGGACCGCCCGGGACCGCCCGGGACCGCCCGGACCGCCCGGGACCGCCCGGGACTGCCCGGGACCGCCAGGACCGCCCGGGACCGCCCGGGACCGCCCGGGACCGCCCGGGACCGCCCAGGGCCGCCCGGGACCGCCCCGGACCGCCCGGGACCGCCCGGACCGCCCGGGACCGCCCCAGACCGCCCCGGACCGCCAGGGACCGCCCGGGACCGCCCGGGACCGCCCGGGACCGCCCGGGACCGCCCCGGACCGCCCCGGACCGCCCGGGACCGCACGGGACCGCCCGGGACCGCCCGGACCGCCCCGGACCGCCCGGGAGCGCCCGGGACCGCCCGGGACCGCCCGGGACCGCCCGGGACCGCCCAGGACCGCCCGGGACCGCCCGGGACCGCCCGGGACCGCCCGGGACCGCCCGGGACTGCCCGGGACCGCCAGGACCGCCCGGGACCGCCCGGGACCGCCCGGGACCGCCCGGGACCGCCCAGGGCCGCCCGGGACCGCCCCGGACCGCCCGGGACCGCCCCGGACCGCCCGGGACCGCCCAGACCGCCCCGGACCGCCAGGGACCGCCCGGGACCGCCCGGGACCGCCCGGGACCGCCCGGGACCGCCCGGGACGGCCCGGACCGCCCCGGACCGCCAGGGCCGCCCGGGACCGCCCGAGACCGCCCGGGACCACCCGGGACCGCCCGGGACTGCCCGCGACTGCCCGGGACTGCCCCGGACCGCCCCAGACCGCCCGCGACCGCCCGGGACCGCCTGGGACCGCCCAAGACCGCCCCGGACCGCCCAGGACCGCCCCGGACCGCCCGGGCCCGCCCGGTACCACCCCGGACCGCCCGGGACCGCCCAGGACCGCCCCGGACCGCCTCGGACCGCCCGGGACCGCCCGGGACCGCCCGGGACCACCCCGGATCGCCCGGGACCGCCCCGGACCGCCCGGGACCGCCCCGGACCGCCCGGGACCGCCAGGGACCGCCCGGGACCGCCCCGGACCGCCCGGGACCGCCCGGGACCGCCCCGGACTGCCCGGGACCCCCCGGGACCGCCCGGGACCGCCCCGGCCCGCCTGGGACCGCCCAGGACTGCCCCGGACCGCCCCGGACCGCCCGGGACCGCCCGGGACCGCCCGGGACCGCCCGGGACCGCCCACGACCGCCCGGGACCGCCCCGGACCGCCCGGGACCGCCCAGGACCGCCCAGGACCGCCCCGGACCGCCCGGGACCGCCCGGGACCGCCCCGGACCGCCCGGGACCGCCCGGGACCGCCCGGGACCGCCCCGGACCGCCCGGGACCGCCCGGGACCGCCCGGGAACGCCCGGGACCGCCCAGGACCGCCCGGGACCGCCCGGGACCGCCCGGGACCGCCCGGGACCGCCCGGGACTGCCCGGGACCGCCCGGGACCGCCCGGGACCGCCCCGGACTGCCGGGACCGCCCGGGACCGCCCGGGACCGCCCCGGACCGCCCGGGTCCGCCCGGGACCGCCCCGGACTGCCCGGGACCGCCCGGGACCGCCCCGGACCGCCCCAGACCGCCCAGGACCGCCCCGGACCGCCCGGGACCGCACGGGACCGCCCGGGACCGCCCGGGACCGCCCCAGACCGCCCGGGAGCGCCCGGGACCGCCCGGGACCGCCCGGGACCGCCCCGGACCGCCCCGGACCGCCCGGGACCGCACGGGACCGCCCGGGACCGCCCGGGACCGCCCCGGACCGCCCGGGAGCGCCCGGGACCGCCCGGGACCGCCCGGGACCGCCCGGGACCGCCCGGGACCGCCCAGGGCCGCCCGGGACCGCCCCGGACCGCCCGGGACCGCCCCGGACCGCCCGGGACCGCCCCAGACCGCCCCGGACCGCCAGGGACCGCCCGGGACCGCCCGGGACCGCCCGGGACCGCCCGGGACCGCCCGGGACGGCCCGGGACCGCCCCGGACCGCCAGGGACCGCCCGGGACCGCCCCGGACCGCCCGGGACCGCCCGAGACCGCCCGGGACCACCCGGGACCGCCCGGGACTGCCCGCGACTGCCCGGGACTGCCCCGGACCGCCCCAGACCGCCCGCGACCGCCCGGGACCGCCTGGGACCGCCCAAGACCGCCCCGGACCGCCCAGGACCGCCCCGGACCGCCCGGGCCCGCCCGGTACCACCCCGGACCGCCCGGGACCGCCCAGAATCGCCCCGGACTGCCTCGGACCGCCCGGGACCGCCCGGGACCGCCCGGGACCACCCCGGATCGCCCGGGACCGCCCCGGACCGCCCGGGACCGCCCCGGACCGCCCGGGACCGCCAGGGACCGCCCGGGACCGCCCCGGACCGCCCGGGACCGCCCGGGACCGCCCCGGACTGCCCGGGACCGCCCGGGACCGCCCGGGACCGCCCCGGCCCGCCTGGGACCGCCCAGGACTGCCCCGGACCACCCCGGACCGCCCGGGACCGCCCGGGACCGCCCGGGACCGCCCGGGACCGCCCACGACCGCCCGGGACCGCCCCGGACCGCCCGGGACCGCCCAGGACCGCCCAGGACCGCCCCGGACCGCCCGGGACCGCCCGGGACCGCCCCGGACTGCCCGGGACCGCCCGGGACCGCCCGGGACCGCCCCGGACCGCCCGGGACCGCCCGGGACCGCCCGGGACCGCCCGGGACCGCCCAGGACCGCCCGGGACCGCCCGGGACCGCCCGGGACCGCCCGGGACCGCCCGGGACTGCCCGGGACCGCCCGGGACCGCCCGGGACCGCCCCGGACTGCCGGGACCGCCCGGGACCGCCCGGGACCGCCCCGGACCGCCCGGGTCCGCCCGGGACCGCCCCGGACTGCCCGGGACCGCCCGGGACCGCCCCGGACCGCCCCGGACCGCCCAGGACCGCCCCGGACCGCCCGGGACCGCACGGGACCGCCCGGGACCGCCCGGGACCGCCCCGGACCGCCCGGGAGCGCCCGGGACCGCCCGGGACCGCCCGGGACCGCCCAGGACCGCCCGGGACCGCCCGGGACCGCCCGGGACCGCCCGGGACCGCTCGGGACCGCCAGGACCGCCCGGGACCGCCCGGGACCGCCTGGGACCGCCCTGGACAGCCGGGACCGCCCGGGACCGCCCGGGACCACCCCGGACCGTCCCGGACCGCCCGGGACCGCCCGGGACCGCCCGGAACTGCCCGGGACCGCCCCGGACCGCCCCGGACCGCCCGGGACCGCCCGGGACCGCCCGGGACCGCCCCGGACCGCCAGGGACCACGCCGGACCGCCCGGGACCGCCCGGGACCCCCCGGGACCGCCCGGGACCGCCCGGGACTGCCCTGGAACGCCCGGGACCGCCCGGGACCGCCCGGTACCGTCTGGGACCGCCCGGGACCACACGGGACCGCCTGGGACCGCCCCGGACCGCCTGGGACCGCCCGGGACCGCCCCAGACCGCCCGGGACCGCCGGGGACCGCCACGGACCACCCGGGATCGCCCGGGACCGCCCGGGACCGCCCGGGACCGCCCGGGACCGCCCAGGACCGCCTGGGACCGCCCGGGACCGCGCCTGACCGCCCGGGACCGCCCGGGACCGCCCGGGACCGCCCAGGACCGCCCGGGACCGCCCGGGACCGCCCCGGACCGCCCCGGACCGCCCGGGACCGCACGGGACCGCCCGGGACCGCCCGGGACCGCCCCGGACCGCCCGGGAGCGCCCGGGACCGCCCGGGACCGCTCGGGACCGCCCAGGACCGCCCGGGACCGCCCGGGACCGCCCGGGACCGCCCGGGACCGCCCGGGACCGCCCGGGACCGCCAGGACCGCCCGGGACCGCCCGGGACCGCCCGGGACCGCCCGGGACCGCCCAGGGCCGCCCGGGACCGCCCCGGACCGCCCGGGACCGCCCCGGACCGCCCGGGACCGCCCCAGACCGCCCCGGACCGCCAGGGACCGCCCGGGACCGCCCGGGACCGCCCGGGACCGCCCGGGACCGCCCAGGGCCGCCCGGGACCGCCCCGGACCGCCCGGGACCGCCCCGGACCGCCCGGGACCGCCCCAGACCGCCCCGGACCGCCAGGGACCGCCCGGGACCGCCCCGGACCGCCCGGGACCGCCCGAGACCGCCCGGGACCACCCGGGACCGCCCGGGACTGCCCGCGACTGCCCGGGACTGCCCCGGACCGCCCGAGACCGCCCGCGACCGCCCGGGACCGCCTGGGACCGCCCAAGACCGCCCCGGACCGCCCAGGACCGCCCCGGACCGCCCGGGCCCGCCCGGTACCACCCCGGACCGCCCGGGACCGCCCAGGACCGCCCCGGACCGCCTCGGACCGCCCGGGACCGCCCGGGACCGCCCGGGACCACCCCGGATCGCCCGGGACCGCCCCGGACCGCCCGGGACCGCCCCGGACCGCCCGGGACCGCCAGGGACCGCCCGGGACCGCCCCGGACCGCCCGGGACCGCCCGGGACCGCCCCGGACTGCCCGGGACCCCCCGGGACCGCCCGGGACCGCCCCGGCCCGCCTGGGACCGCCCAGGACTGCCCCGGACCGCCCCGGACCGCCCGGGACCGCCCGGGACCGCCCGGGACCGCCCGGGACCGCCCGGGACCGCCCACGACCGCCCGGGACCGCCCCGGACCGCCCGGGACCGCCCAGGACCGCCCAGGACCGCCCCGGACCGCCCGGGACCGCCCGGGACCGCCCCGGACCGCCCGGGACCGCCCGGGACCGCCCGGGACCGCCCTGGACCGCCCGGGACCGCCCGGGACCGCCCGGGACCGCCCGGGACCGCCCAGGACCGCCCGGGACCGCCCGGGACCGCCCGGGACCGCCCGGGACCGCCCGGGACTGCCCGGGACCGCCCGGGACCGCCCGGGACCGCCCCGGACTGCCGGGACCGCCCGGGACCGCCCGGGACCGCCCCGGACCGCCCGGGTCCGCCCGGGACCGCCCCGGACTGCCCGGGACCGCCCGGGACCGCCCCGGACCGCCCCGGACCGCCCAGGACCGCCCCGGACCGCCCGGGACCGCACGGGACCGCCCGGGACCGCCCGGGACCGCCCCGGACCGCCCGGGAGCGCCCGGGACCGCCCGGGACCGCCCGGGACCGCCCAGGACCGCCCGGGACCGCCCGGGACCGCCCGGCACCGCCCGGGACCGCTCGGGACCGCCAGGACCGCCCGGGACCGCCCGGGACCGCCTGGGACCGCCCTGGACAGCCGGGACCGCCCGGGACCGCCCGGGACCACCCCGGACCGTCCCGGACCGCCCGGGACCGCCCGGGACCGCCCGGAACTGCCCGGGAACGCCCCGGACCGCCCCGGACCGCCCGGGACCGCCCGGGACCGCCCGGGACCGCCCCGGACCGCCAGGGACCACGCCGGACCGCCCGGGACCGCCCGGGACCCCCCGGGACCGCCCGGGACCGCCCGGGACTGCCCTGGAACGCCCGGGACCGCCCGGGACCGCCCGGTACCGTCTGGGACCGCCCGGGACCACACGGGACCGCCTGGGACCGCCCCGGACCGCCTGGGACCGCCCGGGACCGCCCCAGACCGCCCGGGACCGCCCGGGACCGCCACGGACCACCCGGGATCGCCCGGGACCGCCCGGGACCGCCCGGGACCGCCCGGGACCGCCCAGGACCGCCTGGGACCGCCCGGGACCGCGCCTGACCGCCCGGGACCGCCCGGGACCGCCCGGGACCGCCCAGGACCGCCCGGGACCGCCCGGGACCGCCCCGGACCGCCCCGGACCGCCCGGGACCGCACAGGACCGCCCGGGACCGCCCGGGACCGCCCCGGACCGCCCGGGAGCGCCCGGGACCGCCCGGGACCGCCCGGGACCGCCCGGGACCGCCCAGGACCGCCCGGGACCGCCCGGGACCGCCCGGGACCGCCCGGGACCGCCCGGGACCGCCCGGGACCGCCAGGACCGCCCGGGACCGCCCGGGACCGCCTGGGACCGCCCTGGACAGCCGGGACCGCCCGGGACCGCCCGGGACCACCCCGGACCGTCCCGGACCGCCCGGGACCGCCCGGGACCGCCCGGAACTGCCCGGGACCGCCCCGGACCGCCCCGGACCGCCCGGGACCGCCCGGGACCGCCCGGGACCGCCCCGGACCGCCAGGGACCACGCCGGACCGCCCGGGACCGCCCGGGACCACCCGGGACCGCCTGGGACCGCCCGGGACCGCCGTGGAACGCCCGGGACCGCCCGGGACCGCCCGGTACCGTCTGGGACCGCCCGGGACCACACGGGACCGCCTGGGACCGCCCCGGACCGCCTGGGACCGCCCGGGACCGCCCCAGACCGCCCGGGACCGCCCGGGACCGCCACGGACCACCCGGGATCGCCCGGGACCGCCCGGGACCGCCCGGGACCGCCCGGGACCGCCCAGGACCGCCTGGGACCGCCCGGGACCGCGCCTGACCGCCCGGGACCGCCCGGGACCGCCCGGGACCGCCCAGGACCGCCCGGGACCGCCCGGGACCGCCCCGGACCGCCCCGGACCGCCCGGGACCGCCCGGGACAGCCCGGGACCGCCCGGGACCGCCCGGGACCGCCCGGGACCGCCCCGAACCGCCCGGGACCGCCCCGGACCGCCCGGGACTGCCCGGGACCGCCCGGGACCGCCCTGGACCGCCCGGGACCGCCCTGGAACGCCCCGGACCGCCCAGGACCGGCCCGGACCGCCTGGGACCGCCCCGGACCGCCCGGGACCGCCCCGGACTGCCCGGGACCGCCCGGGACCGCCCGAAACCGCCGTGGACCGCCCGGGACCGCCCGGGACCGCCCCGGACTGCCCGGGACCGCCCGGGACCGCCCCAGACCGCCCCGGACCGCCCCGGACCGCCCGGGACCGCCCGGGACCGCCCGGGACCGCCCAGGACCGCCCCGGACCGCCCGGGACCGCCCCGGACCGCCCGGGACCGCCCCGGACCGCCCGGGACCGCCCGGGACTGCCCGGGACTGCCCGGGACCGCCCGGGACCGCCCGGGACCGCCCTGGACTGCCAGGGACCGCCCTGGAACGCCACAGACCGCTCAGGACCGGCCCGGACCGCCCGGGACCGCCCCGGACCGCCCGGGACCGCCCCGGACTGCCCGGGACCGCCCGGGAACCGCCCGGGACCGCCCCGGACCGCCCGGGACCGACCCAGACTGCCCGGGACCGCCCGGGACCGCCCGGGACCGCCCCGGCCCGCCTGGGACCGCCCAGGACCACCACGGACCGCCCCGGACCGCCCGGGACCGCCCGGGACCACCCGGGACCGCCCGGGACCGCCCAGGACCGCCCGGGACCGCCCCGGACCGCCCTGGAGCGCCCGAGACCGCCCGGGACCGCCCGGGACCGCCCGGGACCGCCCAGGACCGCCCGGGACCGCCCAGGACCGCCCGGGACCGCCCTGGAACGCCCCGGACCGCCCAGGACCGGCCCGGACCGCCCGGGACTGCCCCGGACCGCCCAGGACCGCCCCGGACTGCCCGGGACCGCCCGGGACCGCCCGAAACCGCCGTGGACCGCCCAGGACTGCCCGGGACCGCCCCGGACTGCCCGGACCGCCCGGGACCGCCCCGGACCGCCCCGGACCGCCCGGGACCGCCCGGGACCGCCCTGGACCGTCCAGGACCGCCCCGGACCGCCCGGGACCGCCCGGGACTGCCCGGGACTGCCCGGGACCGCCCGGGACCGCCCGGGACCGCCCTGGACTGCCAGGGACCGCCCTGGAACGCCACAGACCGCTCAGGACCGGCCCGGACCGCCTGGGACCGCCCCGGACCGCCCGGGACCGCCCCGGACCGCGCCGGACCGCCCGGGACCGCCCAGGACCGCCCGGGACCGCCCGGGACCGCCCTGGACTGCCCCGGACCGCCCGGGACTGCCCGGGACAGCCCGGGACCGCCCGGGACCGCCCGGGACCGCCCGGGACCGCCCCGGACCGCCCGGGACCGCCCCAGACCGCCCGGGACCGCCCGGGACCGCCCGGGACCGCCCGGGACTGCCCGGGACCGCCCGGGACCGCCCTGGACCGCCCGGGACCGCCCTGGAACGCCCCGGACCGCCCAGGACCGGCCCGGACCGCATGGGACCGCCCCGGACCGCCCGGGACCGCCCCGGACTGCCCGGGACCGCCCGGGACCGCCCGAAACTGCCGTAGACCGCCCGGGACCGCCCGGGACCGCCCCGGACTGCCCGGGACCGCCCGGGACCGCCCCAGACCGCCCCGGACCGCCCCGGACCGCCCGGGACCGCCCGGGACCGCCCAGGACCGCCCAGGACCGCCCCGGACCGCCCGGGACCGCCCCCGACCGCCCGGGACCGCCCCGGACCGCCCGGGACCGCCCGGGACTGCCCGGGACTGCCCGGGACCGCCCGAGACCGCCCGGGACCGCCCGGGACCGCCATGGACTGCCAGGGACCGCCCTGGAACGCCACAGACCGCTCAGGACCGGCCCGGACCGCCCGGGACCGCCCCGGACCGCCCGGGACCGCCCCGGACTGCCCGGGACCGCCCGGGACCGCCCGGGACCGCCCCGGACCGCCCGGGACCGCCCCAGACTGCCCGGGACCGCCCGGGACCGCCCGGGACCGCCCCGGCCCGCCTGGGACCGCCCAGGACCACCACGGACCGCCCCGGACCGCCCGGGACCGCCCGGGACCACCCGGGACCGCCCGGGACCGCCCAGGACCGCCCGGGACTGCCCCGGACCGCCCTGGAGCGCCCGAGACCGCCCGGGACCGCCCGGGACCGCCCGGGATCGCCCAGGACCGCCCGGGACCGCCCAGGACCGCCCGGGACCGCCCTGGAACGCCCCGGACCGCCCAGGACCGGCCCGGACCGCCCGGGACCGCCCCGGACCGCCCGGGACCGCCCCGGACTGCCCGGGACCGCCCGGGACCGCCCGAAACCGCCGTGGACCGCCCGGGACCGCCCGGGACCGCCCCGGACTGCCCGGGACCGCCCGGGACCGCCCCGGACCGCCCCGGACCGCCCCGGACCGCCCGGGACCGCCCGGGACCGCCCGGGACCGCCCAGGACCGCCCCGGACCGCCCGGGACCGCCCCGGACCGCCCGGGACCGCCCGGGACTGCCCGGGACTGCCCGGGACCGCCCGGGACAGCCCGGGACCGCCCTGGACTGCCAGGGACCGCCCTGGAACGCCACAGACCGCTCAGGACCGGCCCGGACCGCCTGGGACCGCCCCGGACCGACCGGGACCGCCCCGGACTGCCCGGGACCGCCCGGGACCGCCCGGGACCGCCCCGGACCGCCCGGGACCGCCCCAGACTGCCCGGGACCGCCCGGGACCGCCCGGGACCGCCCCGGCCCGCCTGGGACCGCCCAGGACCACCACGGACTGCCCCGGACCACCCGGGACCGCCCGGGACCGCCCGGGACCGCCCGGGACCGCCCAGGACCGCCCGGGACCGCCCCGGACCGCCCGGGAGCGCCCGAGACCGCCCGGGACCGCCCGGGACCGCCCGGGACCGCCCAGGACCGCCCGGGACCGCCCAGGACCGCCCGGGACCGCCCCGGACCGCCCGGGACCGCCCCGGACCGCCCGGGACCACCCCGGACCGCCCCGGACCGCCCGGGACCGCCCGGGACCGCCCGGAACTGCCCGGGACCGCCCCGGACCGCCCCGGACCGCCCCGGACCGCCCGGGACCGCCCGGGACCGCCCGGGACCGCCCTGGACCGCCCGGGACCGCGCCGGACCGCCCGGGACCGCCCGGGACCACCCGGGACCGCCCGGGACCGCCCGGGACCGCCCGGGACCGCCCGGGACCGCCCTGGAACGCCCGGGACCGCCCGGGACCGCCCGGTACCGTCTGGGACCGCCCGGGACCACACGGGACCGCCCGGGACCGCCCCGGACCGCCTGGGACCGCCCGGGACCGCCCCAGACCGCCCGGGACCGCCCGGGACTGCCACGGACCACCCGGGATCGCCCGGGACCGCCCGGGCCCGCCCGGGACCGCCCGGGACCGCCCAGGACCTCCCGGGACCGCCCAGGACCGCCCCGGACCGCCCCGGACCGCCCGGGACCGCCCGGGACAGCCCGGGACCGCCCGGGACCGCCCGGGACCGCCCGGGACTGCCCCGGACCGCCCAGCACCGCCCCGGACCGCCCGGGACCGCCCGGGACCGCCCGGGACCGCCCGGGACTGCCCGGGACCGCCCGGGACCGCCCTGGACCGCCCGGGACCGCCCTGGAACGCCCCGGACCGCCCAGGACCGGCCCGGACCGCCCGGGACCGCCCCGGACCGCCCGGGACCGCCCCGGACTGCCCGAGACCGCCCGGGACCGCCCGAAACCGCCGCGGACCGCCCGGGACCGCCCGGGACCGCCCCGGACTGCCCGGGACCGCCCGGGACCGCCCCGGACCGCCCCGGACCGCCCCGGACCGCCCGGGACCGCCCAGGACCGCCCGGGACCGCCCAGGACCGCCCCGGACCGCCCGGGACCGCCCCGGACCGCCTGGGACCGCCCCGGACCGCCCGGGACCGCCCGGGACTGCCCGGGACTGCCCGGGACCGCCCGGGACCGCCCGGGACCGCCCTGGACTGCCAGGGACCGCCCTGGAACGCCACAGACCGCTCAGGACCGGCCCGGACCGCCCGGGACCGCCCCGGACCACCCGGGACCGCCCCGGACTGCCCGGGACCGCCCGGGACCGCCCGGGACCGCCCGGGACCGCCCCGGACCGCCCGGGACCGCCCCAGACTGCCCGGGACCGCCCGGGACCGCCCGGGACCGCCCCGGCCCGCCTGGGACCGCCCAGGACCACCACGGACCGCCCCGGACCGCCCGGGACCGCCCGGACCGCCCGGGACCGCCCGGGACCGCCCAGGACCGCCCGGGACCGCCCCGGACCGCCCGGGAGCGCCCGAGACCGCCCGGGACCGCCCGGGACCGCCCGGGACCGCCCAGGACCGCCCGGGACCGCCCCGGACCGCCCAGGACCGCCCCGGACCGCCCGGGACTGCCCCGGACCGCCCCGGACCGCCAGGGACCGCCCGGGACCGCCCGGGACCGCCCGGGACCGCCCGGGACCGCCCGGGACGGCCCGGGACCGCCCGGACCGCCAGGGACCGCCCGGGACCGCCCCGGACCGCCCCGGACCGCCCGGGACCGCCCGAGACCGCCCGGGACCACCCGGGACCGCCCGGGACCGCCCGCGACCGTCCGGGACCGCCCCGGACCGCCCCAGACCGCCCGCGACCGCCCGGGACCGCCTGGGACCGCATGGGACCGCACCGGACCGCCCAGGACCGCCCCGGACCGCTCGGGCCCGCCCGGTACCACCCCGGATCGCCCGGGACCGCCCGGGACCGCGCCGGACCGCCTCGGACCGCCCGGGACAGCCCGGGACCGCCCGGGACCGCCCCGGATCGCCCGGGACCGCCCCGGACCACCCGGGACCGCCCCGGACCGCCCGGGACCGCCCGGGACCGCCCGGGACCGCCCCGGACCGCCCGGGACCGCCCGGGACCGCCCCAGACTGCCCGGGACCGCCCGGGACCGCCCGGGACCGCCCGGGACCGCCCCGGCCCGCCTGGGACCGCCCAGGACCGCCCCGGACCGCCCCGGACCGCCCGGGACCGCCCGGGACCGCCCGGGACCGCCCAGGACCACCCGGGACCGCCCCGGGCCGCCCTGGAGCGCCCGAGACCGCCCGGGACCGCCCGGGACCGCCCGGGACCGCCCCGGACTGCCCAGGAACGCCGGAACTGCCCCGGACTGCCCGGGACCGCCCGGGACCGCCCCGGACCGCCCCGGACCGCCCCGGACCGCCCGGGACTGCCCGGGACCGCCCGGGACCGCCTGGGACCGCCCGGGACCGCCCCGGACCGCCCGAGACCGCCCCAGACCGCCCGGGACCGCCCTGGACCGCCCGGGACCGCCCGGGACCGCCCGGGACCGCCCGGGACCGCCCGGGACCGCCCTGGACCGCCCGGGACCGCCCTGGAACGCCACGGACCGCCCAAGACCAGCCCGGACCGCCCGGGACCGCCCCGGACCGCCCGGGACCGCCCCAGACTGCCCGGGACCGCCCAGGACCGCCCGGGACCGCCCCGGACCGCCCCGGACCGCCCGGGACCGCCCCAGACTGCCCGGGACCGCCCGGGACCGCCCGGGACCGCCCCGGCCTGCCTGGGACCACCCCAGACCGCCCGGGACCGCCCGGGACCGCCCGGGACCGCCCGGGGACCGCCCAGGCCCACCCGGGACTGCCCCGGGCCGCCCGGGAGCGCCCGAGACCGCCCGGGACCGCCCGGGACCGCCCGGGACCGCCCGCGGACTGCCCGGGACCGCCCGGAACAGCCCCGGACTGCCCGGGACCGCCCGGGACCGCCCCGGACCGCCCCGGACCGCCCCGGACCGCCCCGGACCGCCCGGGACTGCCCGGGACTGCCCGTGACCGCCCGGGACCGCCCGGGACTGCCCCGGACCGCCCGGGACCGCCCCGGACCGCCCGGGACCGCCCCGGACCGCCCGGGACCGCCCGGGACCGCCCGGGACCGCCCCAGACTGCCCGGGACCCGCCCGGGACCTCCCGGGACCGCCCCGGCCTGCCTGGGACCGCCCCAGACCGCCCGGGACCGCCCCGGCCCGCCTGGGACCGCCCAGGACCACCACGGACCGCCCCGGACCGCCCGGGACCGCCCGGGACCACCCGGGACCGCCCGGGACCGCCCAGGACCGCCCGGGACCACCCCGGACCGCCCTGGAGCGCCCGAGACCGCCCGGGACCGCCCGGGACCGCCCGGGACCGCCCAGGACCGCCCGGGACCGCCCAGGACCGCCCGGGACCGCCCTGGAACGCCCCGGACCGCCCAGGACCGGCCCGGACCGCCCGGGACTGCCCGGACCGCCCAGGACCGCCCCGGACTGCCCGGGACCGCCCGGGACCGCCCGAAACCGCCGTGGACCGCCCGGGACTGCCCGGGACCGCCCCGGACTGCCCGGGACCGCCCGGGACCGCCCCGGACCGCCCCGGACCGCCCGGGACCGCCCGGGACCGCCCTGGACCGTCCAGGACCGCCCCGGACCGCCCGGGACCGCCCGGGACTGCCCGGGACTGCCCGGGACCGCCCGGGACCGCCCGGGACCGCCCTGGACTGCCAGGGACCGCCCTGGAACGCCACAGACCGCTCAGGACCGGCCCGGACCGCCTGGGACCGCCCCGGACCGCCCGGGACCGCCCCGGACCGCGCCGGACCGCCCGGGACCGCCCAGGACCGCCCGGGACCGCCCGGGACCGCCCTGGACTGCCCCGGACCGCCCGGGACTGCCCGGGACAGCCCGGGACCGCCCGGGACCGCCCGGGACCGCCCGGGACCGCCCCGGACCGCCCGGGACCGCCCCAGACCGCCCGGGACGCCCGGGACCGCCCGGGACCGCCCGGGACTGCCCGGGACCGCCCGGGACCGCCCTGGACCGCCCGGGACCGCCCTGGAACGCCCCGGACCGCCCAGGACCGGCCCGGACCGCATGGGACCGCCCCGGACCGCCCGGGACCGCCCCGGACTGCCCGGGACCGCCCGGGACCGCCCGAAACTGCCGTAGACCGCCCGGGACCGCCCGGGACCGCCCCGGACTGCCCGGGACCGCCCGGGACCGCCCCAGACCGCCCCGGACCGCCCCGGACCGCCCGGGGACCGCCCGGGACCGCCCAGGACCGCCCAGGACCGCCCCGGACCGTCCGGGACCGCCCCCGACCGCCCGGGACCGCCCCGGACCGCCCGGGACCGCCCGGGACTGCCCGGGACTGCCCGGGACCGCCCGAGACCGCCCGGGACCGCCCGGGACCGCCATGGACTGCCAGGGACCGCCCTGGAACGCCACAGACCGCTCAGGACCGGCC
This sequence comes from Petromyzon marinus, assembly GCF_048934315.1. Taxonomy (NCBI): domain Eukaryota; kingdom Metazoa; phylum Chordata; class Hyperoartia; order Petromyzontiformes; family Petromyzontidae; genus Petromyzon; species Petromyzon marinus. Next base: position 5,566 of record NW_027422913.1, on the reverse strand, counting down.
CGGACCGCCCGGGACCGCCCCGGACCGCCCGGGACCGCCCCGGACTGCCCGGGACCGCCCGGGACCGCCCGGGACCGCCCCGGACCGCCCGGGACCGCCCCAGACTGCCCGGGACCGCCCGGGACCGCCCGGGACCGCCCCGGCCCGCCTGGGACCGCCCAGGACCACCACGGACCGCCCCGGACCGCCCGGGACCGCCCGGGACCACCCGGGACCGCCCGGGACCGCCCAGGACCGCCCGGGACTGCCCCGGACCGCCCTGGAGCGCCCGAGACCGCCCGGGACCGCCCGGGACCGCCCGGGATCGCCCAGGACCGCCCGGGGACCGCCCAGGACCGCCCGGGACCGCCCTGGAACGCCCCGGACCGCCCAGGACCGGCCCGGACCGCCCGAGACCGCCCCGACCGCCCGGGACCGCCCCGGACTGCCCGGGACCGCCCGGGACCGCCCGAAACCGCGTGGACCGCCCGGGACCGCCCGGGACCGCCCCGGACTGCCCGGGACCGCCCGGGACCGCCCCGGACCGCCCCGGACCGCCCCGGACCGCCCGGGACCGCCCGGGACCGCCCGGGACCGCCCAGGACCGCCCCGGACCGCCCGGGACCGCCCCGGACCGCCCGGGACCGCCCGGGACTGCCCGGGACTGCCCGGGACCGCCCGGGACAGCCCGGGACCGCCCTGGACTGCCAGGGACCGCCCTGGAACGCCACAGACCGCTCAGGACCGGCCCGGACCGCCTGGGACCGCCCCGGACCGACCGGGACCGCCCCGGACTGCCCGGGACCGCCCGGGACCGCCCGGGACCGCCCCGGACCGCCCGGGACCGCCCCAGACTGCCCGGGACCGCCCGGGACCGCCCGGGACTGCCCCGGCCCGCCTGGGACCGCCCAGGACCACCACGGACTGCCCCGGACCACCCGGGACCGCCCGGGACCGCCCGGGACCGCCCGGGACCGCCCAGGACCGCCCGGGACCGCCCCGGACCGCCCGGGAGCGCCCGAGACCGCCCGTGACCGCCCGGACCGCCCGGGACCGCCCAGGACCGCCCGGGACCGCCCAGGACCGCCCGGGACCGCCCCGGACCGCCCGGGACCGCCCCGGACCGCCCGGGACCACCCCGGACCGCCCCGGACCGCCCGGGACCGCCCGGGACCGCCCGGAACTGCCCGGGACCGCCCCGGACCGCCCCGGACCGCCCGGGACCGCCCGGGACCGCCCGGGACCGCCCTGGACCGCCCGGGACCGCGCCGGACCGCCCGGGACCGCCCGGGACCACCCGGGACCGCCCGGGACCGCCCGGGACCGCCCGGGACCGCCCGGGACCGCCCTGGAACGCCCGGGACCGCCCGGGACCGCCCGGTACCGTCTGGGACCGCCCGGGACCACACGGGACCGCCCGGGACCGCCACGGACCGCCTGGGACCGCCCGGGACCGCCCCAGACCGCCCGGGACCGCCCGGGACTGCCACGGACCACCCGGGATCGCCCGGGACCGCCCGGGCCCGCCCGGGACCGCCCGGGACCGCCCAGGACCGCCTGGGACCGCCCGGGAAAGCCCGGGACCGCCCGGGACTGCCCGGGACCGCCCAGGACCTCCCGGGACCGCCCAGGACCGCCCCGGACCGCCCCGGACCGCCCGGGACCGCCCGGGACAGCCCGGACCGCCCGGGACCGCCCGGGACCGCCCGGGACTGCCCCGGACCGCCCAGCACCGCCCCGGACCGCCCGGGACCGCCCGGGACCGCCCGGGACCGCCCGGGACTGCCCGGGACCGCCCGGGACCGCCCTGGACCGCCCGGGACCGCCCTGGAAACGCCCCGGACCGCCCAGGACCGGCCCGGACCGCCCGGGACCGCCCCGGACCGCCCGGGACCGCCCCGGACTGCCCGGGACCGCCCGGGACCGCCCGAAACCGCCGCGGACCGCCCGGGACCGCCCGGGACCGCCCCGGACTGCCCGGGACCGCCCGGGACCGCCCCGGACCGCCCCGGACCGCCCCGGACCGCCCGGGACCGCCCAGGACCGCCCGGGACCGCCCAGGACCGCCCCGGACCGCCCGGGACCGCCCCGGACCGCCTGGGACCGCCCCGGACCGCCCGGGACCGCCCGGGACTGCCCGGGGACTGCCCGGGACCGCCCGGGACCGCCCGGGACCGCCCTGGACTGCCAGGGACCGCCCTGGAACGCCACAGACCGCTCAGGACCGGCCCGGACCAGCCGGGAACGCCCCGGACCACCCGGGACCGCCCCGGACTGCCCGGGACCGCCCGGGACCGCCCGGGACCGCCCGGGACCGCCCCGGACCGCCCGGGACCGCCCCAGACTGCCCGGGACCGCCCGGGACCGCCCGGGACCGCCCCGGCCCGCCTGGGACCGCCCAGGACCACCACGGACCGCCCCGGACCGCCCGGGACCGCCCGGGACCGCCCGGGACCGCCCGGGACCGCCCAGGACCGCCCGGGACCGCCCCGGACCGCCCGGGAGCGCCCGAGACCGCCCGGGACCGCCCGGGACCGCCCGGGACCGCCCAGGACCGCCCGGGACCGCCCCGGACCGCCCAGGACCGCCCCGGACCGCCCGGGACTGCCCCGGACCGCCCCGGACCGCCAGGGAACCGCCCGGGACCGCCCGGGACCGCCCGGGACCGCCCGGGACCGCCCGGGACCGCCCGGGACGGCCCGGGACCGCCCCGGACCGCCAGGGACCGCCCGGGACCGCCCCGGACCGCCCCGGACCGCCCGGGACCGCCCGAGACCGCCCGGGACCACCCGGGACCGCCCGGGACCGCCCGCGACCGTCCCGGGACCGCCCCGGACCGCCCCAGACCGCCCGCGACCGCCCGGGACCGCCTGGGACCGCATGGGACCGCACCGACCGCCCAGGACCGCCCCGGACCGCTCGGGCCCGCCCGGTACCACCCCGGATCGCCCGGGACCGCCCGGGACCGCGCCGGACCGCCTCGGACCGCCCGGGACAGCCCGGGACCGCCCGGGACCGCCCCGGATCGCCCGGGACCGCCCCGGACCACCCGGGACCGCCCCGGACCGCCCGGGACCGCCCGGGACCGCCCGGGACCGCCCCGGACCGCCCGGGACCGCCCGGGACCGCCCCAGACTGCCCGGGACCGCCGGGACCGCCCGGGACCGCCCGGGACCGCCCCGGCCCGCCTGGGACCGCCCAGGACCGCCCCGGACCGCCCCGGACCGCCCGGGACCGCCCGGACCGCCCGGGACCGCCCAGGACCACCCGGGACCGCCCCGGGCCGCCCTGGAGCGCCCGAGACCGCCCGGGACCGCCCGGGACCGCCCGGACCGCCCCGGACTGCCCAGGAACGCCCGGAACTGCCCCGGACTGCCCGGGACCGCCCGGGACCGCCCCGGACCGCCCCGGACCGCCCCGGACCGCCCGGGACTGCCGGGACCGCCCGGGACCGCCTGGGACCGCCCGGGACCGCCCCGGACCGCCCGAGACCGCCCCAGACCGCCCGGGACCGCCTGGACCGCCCGGGACCGCCCGGGACCGCCCGGGACCGCCCGGGACCGCCCGGGACCGCCCTGGACCGCCCGGGACCGCCCTGGAACGCCACGGACCGCCCAAGACCAGCCCGGACCGCCCGGGACCGCCCCGGACCGCCCGGGACCGCCCCAGACTGCCCGGGACCGCCCAGGACCGCCCGGGACCGCCCCGGACCGCCCCGGACCGCCCGGGACCGCCCCAGACTGCCCGGGACCGCCCAGGACCGCCCGGGGACCGCCCCGGACCGCCCAGGACCGCCCCGGACCGCCCGGGACTGCCCCGGACCGCCCCGGACCGCCAGGGACCGCCCGGGACCGCCCGGGACCGCCCGGGACCGCCCGGGACCGCCCGGGACGGCCCGGGACCGCCCCGGACCGCCAGGGACCGCCCGGGACCGCCCCGGACCGCCCCCGGACCGCCCGGGACCGCCCGAGACCGCCCGGGACCACCCGGGACCGCCCGGGACCGCCCGCGACCGTCCGGGACCGCCCCGGACCGCCCCAGACCGCCCGCGACCGCCCGGGACCGCCTGGGACCGCATGGGACCGCACCGGACCGCCCAGGACCGCCCCGGACCGCTCGGGCCCGCCCGGTACCACCCCGGATCGCCCGGGACCGCCCGGGACCGCGCCGGACCGCCTCGGACCGCCCGGGACAGCCCGGGACCGCCCGGGACCGCCCCGGATCGCCCGGGACCGCCCCGGACCACCCGGGACCGCCCCGGACCGCCCGGGACCGCCCGGGACCGCCCGGGACCGCCCGGACCGCCCGGGACCGCCCGGGACCGCCCCAGACTGCCCGGGACCGCCCGGGACCGCCCGGGACCGCCCGGGACCGCCCCGGCCCGCCTGGGACCGCCCAGGACCGCCCCGGACCGCCCCCGGACCGCCCGGGACCGCCCGGACCGCCCGGGACCGCCCAGGACCACCCGGGACCGCCCCGGGCCGCCCTGGAGCGCCCGAGACCGCCCGGGACCGCCCGGGACCGCCCGGGACCGCCCCGGACTGCCCAGGAACGCCCGGAACTGCCCCGGACTGCCCGGGACCGCCCGGGACCGCCCCGGACCGCCCCGGACCGGCCAGGGACCGCCCGGGACCGCCCGGGACCGCCCGGGACCGCCCGGGACCGCCCGGGACGGCCCGGGACCGCCCCGGACCGCCAGGGACCGCCCGGGACCGCCCCGGACCGCCCCGGACCGCCCGGGACCGCCCGAGGACCGCCCGGGACCACCCGGGACCGCCCGGGACCGCCCGCGACCGTCCGGGACCGCCCCGGACCGCCCCAGACCGCCCGCGACCGCCCGGGACCGCCTGGGACCGCATGGGACCGCACCGGACCGCCCAGGACCGCCCCGGACCGCTCGGGCCCGCCCGGTACCACCCCGGATCGCCCGGGACCGCCCGGGACCGCGCCGGACCGCCTCGGACCGCCCGGGACAGCCCGGGACCGCCCGGGACCGCCCCGGATCGCCCGGGACCGCCCCGGACCACCCGGGACCGCCCCGGACCGCCCGGGACCGCCCGGGACCGCCCGGGACCGCCCCGGACCGCCCGGGACCGCCCGGGACCGCCCCAGACTGCCCGGGACCGCCCGGGACCGCCCGGGACCGCCCGGGACCGCCCCGGCCCGCCTGGGACCGCCCAGGACCGCCCCGGACCGCCCCGGACCGCCCGGGACCGCCCGGGACCGCCCGGGACCGCCCAGGACCACCCGGGACCGCCCCGGGCCGCCCTGGAGCGCCCGAGACCGCCCGGGATCGCCCGGGACCGCCCGGGGACCGCCCCGGACTGCCCAGGAACGCCCGGAACTGCCCCGGACTGCCCGGGACCGCCCGGGACCGCCCCGGACCGCCCGGACCGCCCCGGACCGCCCGGGACTGCCCGGGACCGCCCGGGACCGCCTGGGACCGCCCGGGACCGCCCGGACCGCCCGAGACCGCCCCAGACCGCCCGGGACCGCCCTGGACCGCCCGGGACCGCCCGGGACCGCCCGGGACCGCCCGGGACCGCCCGGGACCCGCCCTGGACCGCCCGGGACCGCCCTGGAACGC